>NW_026453526.1:527500-532500 GCF_943734755.1 Anopheles moucheti
GTGCCTCCAGAGACCTCACTAAATAATCCATCGGTAGTAGCGACGGGCGGTGTGTACAAAGGGCAGGGACGTAATCAGCGCTAGCTAATGACTAGCACTTACTAGAAATTCCAGGTTCATGGGGACCGTTGCAGTCCCCAATCCCAACTAAATGAGCATTTGGGTGATTTCCCGTTCCTCTCGGAATGGGGGCGCCAATTGGCGAGAACACGCTGCTGCTCACATTGTAGCACGCGTGCAGCCCAGAACATCTAAGGGCATCACGGACCTGTTATCGCTCATTCTCACCTTGCTAAACACAAGTTGTCCCGCTAAGCAGGGCAAACGTGGCCGACGACCGCCCGTGAAGGGGCCGCCGGCCTTGACGTCAGGTGCGCCCGGAGGTGCACTGCTGACAGCGTTCTAGTTAGCTTGTTTGAGTCGCGTTCGTTATCGGAATTAACCAGACAAATCATTCCACGAACTAAGAACGGCCATGCACCACTACCCTTAAATTTGAGAAAGAGCTCTCAATCTGTCTTACCTCGATAAGTTCGGACCTGGTAAATTTTCCCGTGTTGAGTCAAATTAAGCCGCAAGCTCCACTTCGTTTTTTTTTTTTTTTTGTTAACACTCAGGGATTTATTTGTACAAAGCTTAAAATAAACTTATATCTATCCCTTTTCTCCCCCTCCTGGACCCGTTCCCTAGCGGGGCTTGGGACCAGGAGTATTAAGCGCAAGTGGCATCGCCTTTATTAATTCCATTAATCGTATGGGTCTCCCATCGCATTCGATAATGCCGTTCCTCTATTTACTTTCCACCCCCGAAATTCCCCTCGCTTATCGGCCGGAAGTAGTAGATTCCGTGATAGATGCCAGGGAGTCTGCAGATAGCACCTCACGCACCCCCTGGTTGGACGGCTCCCTTCGTGATGTTCGACGTAGCCGCTCCATCTCTCGTCTTCTCACACGCCGCCGGATGATGTCCGCCTCCGAAGGGGCTGTCCGACTCCGCCGGCTTCTACCTCGTGGGACTGGTGGTAGAGTCCCTTCCCTCGCTCGTTGACGATAGACCCGCTGTAGGTAGAGTCTTCGCTCATGTCGCGCTCTCAAGGTACTCGGAGAAGGAGGCAGTCCGCGTCCTCGTGTGGGGATGGGTGGTGGCGCTTCTCCTGCTTCCTCCGCCTGCACCGCCGCCATCAGAATGATCCTCTCACGATCACGTTCAGCTGCTGCCAGTGCGGATGCAAGGCGCACTTCCGCCCGTTCTTCAGCCCTTCGACGACCTCTTCTGTTTCGGCTGGCTCGACCTCGGTTGACTCGGAAGAGGTCCGCCACCCCGTCGACAGACACCTGCTCGCCATCCTGTGCACCAGCGTCGTCTGCTGATGTTATCGCCGGTTGCGATTCGAGATGTGCACGAAGGTTGAGCTGCAGCTCATCCTCGCGCCAGAGCTGCTGTAACACCTTCGTGATTCTGCGAGCAGCTTCCTGGATGTTGTTCCACCGCTCGGGGCTCTCCAGCAACTTCATGCCCATGTTGTCCTCGTTGACCGGGTCGCTGGTGCCGTACCCCAGCAGCTCCACTCGGATGTCCTGGAACACCTCGCACCGGAACAGCACGTGGGCCACCGACTCGACAGACCCCGGGCACCGTGGGCACTCCGCCGATGGGGCAAAACCGCAGACATGGAGGTATTCCCGGAAGAAACCGTGTCCGGTTAACACCTGCGAGAGGTGGAAATCCACCTCTCCATGCCGCCTTCCCATCCACTGGTGCAGGTCCGGGATCACTCGGTGGGCCCAAACCACGTACCGACTGGCCGTTGATGCTGCGGCCGCCTCGTCCCATGCTCTCTGCCACTCCTGCAGAGTCCTCTGCCGCTCCTCCAGCCGGATGTCCTTGCGGCTGGCACCCGGAGCAGCTAGGAGCCTCCGATGGCACCTTGCGTCCTCTCGCACCAGCAGCCTGAACGGCACAAGGCCTGCTAGCACGACTCCGGTCTCGTATGCCACCGACACGAACGAGCTGGTGACGCCACGTGCCAGGGGCTTCTGCACCTGGGCCAGCTTCCGTCGGCACCACTGCAGATCCGTCGCCTCAGACCACACGGGGGCAGCATACCGGACGATCGACTCCGCCACCGCCGCCAACAACCGACGCTTGGCCACCTGGGGTCCACTGTGGTTTCTCATGACTGAGGTGATCACGCCTACCACGCGGAGGGCTTTGGCCGTCGACAGCTCCACGTGTGGCTTCCACGAAAGGTGGTCGTGGATCTGGACCCCCAGGTACCGGATCGACTGCTTACTGTGGATGATGGTGTCTCCGACGCGGAACGGCACCCTCAGTTCACCTCTCCGCAGGCTGGAGATCATCACGCCCTCGGTCTTCTCCGGAGCGAGCTGCAGGTGATGGTCCTCCATCCAGGCCGCGATCGCGTCCACCGCCTGTTCAGCTACAGATGCCGCCTCCTCTGGTGTGCACCCCTGTGCCAGGACCGCAATATCGTCCGCAAAGCCGATGACGCTGGCCCCTTCGGGGAGCTCGACCCGTAACACGCCGTCATACATAATGTTCCACAGTGTCGGGCCCAGGATGGACCCCTGTGGAACACCTGCAGTCACTCGACGTGTAACGGGCCCGTCTGCGGTGTCATAGACGAGCTCCCTGTCGGTGAAATAGTCCTTCAGGATGTTGCGGATCTGCCTCGGCACGCCCTTGTCCTCGAGCGCAGCAGCGATGCACTGCCAGCTGGCAGTGTTGAATGCGTTGCGCACGTCCAGTGCAACAACCAGGAGGCAGCGCTTGTCCCGGTTGTTTGTCCGTCCGAATGACATCGCGCGACGGCCTGCATCCACCACCAGTTGGATCGCCTGTACAGTCGAACGGCCCTTCCGGAACCCGAACTGGTTTTCCGCCAACCTTGGCGAATCCAAGTCCTCCACGACGTCGTTGATCCGCGTCAGCAGCATCCGCTCATATACCTTTCCCGGGTTGTTCAGCAGCAGGATCGGGCGCGCAGAAGAAGCGAGTCCCGGTGGCTTGCCCGGCTTGGGGACAAGGGCCAGCTTCTGTCTCTTCCATTCATCCGGGAACCGCTCGCTGTCCAAGCATTCCTGGAACATGTCACGAAAGACCTCCGGATGCTTCCGAATGGCGGCAGTCAGAGCGGCATTCGGCACACCGTCCAGACCTGGGGCCTTCCGCGGGTTCAGTGAGCTCGCGATGTCCAGCAGCTCCTGCGTTGAGACGGCCCGAACTGGTTCCTCTTCCCCTCTCTCCAGGACTTGGCTTGACGACGAAGGCCAGTCAACTGGAGGATGCTGGGGGAACAGAGTGGAGACGACGCCCTCCAGAACCGATGGGTCGCGCTCCCTCGCTGTCCAGCTTCCACGGAGGCGGCTTAGCACGTTACGGAACCACTGTCCCGTCTCGTCGTCCGCGAGCCCCTGCAGCATCTCGTCGAAGTGCGTTCTCTTGCTGGTGGTGATAGCTGTCTCCAGGGCGGTCCGCACCTGAAGGAGATCGCTGGCTGCGGCGAGCTGCTCTGCCTCGTTGGTTGCGGCTTCGAAGCGATCCTTAGCGAGGCGGCAGTCCTCACACAAGGCCTCGATCGCTGGCGTCCACCAATAAGCAGGTCGTCCCGAATGGCCTTGCGAAGGGAACACTCGCGCCATGGTTCCATCGCAGGCTTCCGTCAGGACCCTCTCCAAGCTTCCCGCACTTGTAACCCGCTCTGCGAACGATGCTACGTCGAGTGCCACGTCGAAAAGCCGGGCGTCAAACTGACGGGTACGCCATCTCGTGCCGCTTTCTCGCGTAGAAGGACTCTCCTGTCGACGACGATCTGCCGCTGGCCGCTGAAGAAACTCCCCCACAGCAAACCGAATGTACACGTGGTCGCTGTACGAGTACCGGCTCATAATCCTCCATCGATGCTCCGGAAAGGTGTTAGCTCCGGCGATGCTGCGACTGGCAAAGGCAACATCCACCACGCTCGGACGAGCCACTCCGTTGCCCAGGAAGGTTGGGGCGGTGCCGGTGTTTAACACCTCCAGCCCCAAGCTGTCGACGAGCTGGACCACAATCTCGCCCTTTGCGTTGGTGCGGCCGCTACCCCAAGCGCTATGCCACGCGTTAAGGTCCCCTGCCATGACGACGTGCGAGTGACCTCTCGCTACCACTTCGATGCGCTGCATGATCTCCTCGAACTCTGGAACACCCGCTGAAGGCGACACATAGCAGCAAATGAACAGGACGCCGTTGATCCGGGCAGCCGCGATCCCAGACTGCGTCACGGAGACCACCTGCTGAACCGGATAAGACTCGCTGCTGGCTATGATGGCCACCTTCCCGTCCCTGTCCGCCACCCAGTTCCCGTTGTTCCTGGGAACACTATGCAGCTCCACCATTAAGCAGACGTCCGCCCGCTCCGTCCTCATCGTGTTGAGCGCAAGATCTTGTGCGCTCCTGCTGCGGTTCACGTTAATCTGGAGCACATCCATCTAGTTTGAGGGCTGTGCACCACAGGCTGCAGCACCGATGCGATGGGCACCGCCGCACAGCATACACTTGATGTCATTGGTGCAACCCGACGCCTTGTGGTTGTGGTCGCCGCATCGTATACAACACTTAGACCGGTCGTCCCCAGTACATCTTGCGGCGATGTGCCCCCGCTCCAAACACCGGAAGCACCGAGCCAGCTGACCCGACACTTTTGGGGCTTCGTGCACCGCACAATACGTGTAGCCCAGCTCCAGCCGTCGGTCCTTGACGAGATCGGCTTCTGCTCGTGGGAGGCGCACGCGGGCCCGCTTCGTCATATCACGACGCTCCCAAAGGTTCACGGTAGCTACCGACGACTGCTTGCCCAGAGAGGTCATGATCGCCTTTTTGATAGCTTCTTCGTCGACCATGTTATCAATCCCGGTCAGGACGACCTCAGCCATCTCGGTCCTGACGGATGCAGATCCACTCTCCCCGATGACTTCCTGAATGATGTCCTTCAGCGCGGC
>NW_026453526.1:537500-540000 GCF_943734755.1 Anopheles moucheti
TTCCATAGGTTTGGTCCGTGTTTTTGAGTACTCTTGTCCATGATTTTCGTGTGCTTCTAGAGGTTTGGTCCGATTTTCAGTACTCTTGTCCATGCTTTCACATGCTCTGATAGGTAGGTTCGTTCTCAGTTATCCCTGTGTTCATGGTTTTCGTTTGCTTCGATTCGTTCACTCTATTACTCTTGTCTTTGGTTTTCGTTTGCTTCGATTCGTTCACTCCATTACTCTTGTCTGTGGTTTTTCGTTTGCTTCGATTCGTTCAGTCCATTACTCTTGTATGTGATTTTCGTTTGCTTCGATTCGTTCAGTCCATTACTCTTGTATGTGGTTTTCGTTTGCTTCGAGTCGTTCAGTCCATTACCCTTGTCTATGATTTTCGTTTGCTTCGAGTCGTTCAGTCCAATACTTACCCTTGTCTATGATTTTCGCTCTAAGCCCAGTCGCCCTGCGCTCTGGAAATCACATTCCAACTCTATCACCGATAGCGCTCACACCTTGGAAACCACATTTCACCCAGGGGACCTTAGGGTGGATTTTGAGCCTTTCGGGATTGCGAAACCATCATTTAACACTCTAAACTTAATTTCCGCAATCCCAGACGCACTTTCCATATGGTCTCCAAAAATGCGTGTGAGCTGACCTGGTCCCTTATAATAGGCAATGAACACGATTTTGGCAAAATATTTTTTTCAAAATTTTTTGACTCACCGGGTAAAATCGAATTTACTTGGGAAAAATGTTCTAGCAGGGGCCCTCCCATACAAATTTTTTTCTTCTCAAAAATGATTTTCGTTTCACTTTTCATACTCAGGGGAGTCTAAAATTGATGTTTTGAGTCACCATGAAAAAAAAATTTTTTTTGACCCTAGCTTGTGTCGCGACCCAAAAATCGACTCACTTGGGAAAAATGTTCTAGCAGGGGCCCTCCCATACAAAAATTTTTTCTTCTCAAAAATGATTTTCGTTTCACTTTTCATACTCAGGGGAGTCTAAAATTGATGTTTTGAGTCACGGTGAAAAAAAAAATTTTTTGACTTGAGCTTGTGTCGGCGACCCAAAATCGACGCACTTGGGAAAAATGTTCTAGCAGGGGCCCTCCCATACAAAAATTTTTTCTTCTCAAAAATGATTTTCGTTTCACTTTTCATACTCAGGGGAGTCTAAAATTGATGTTTTGAGTCACCGAGAAAAAAAAATTTTTTTGACCCGAGCTTGTGTCGGCGACCCAAAAATCGACGCACTTGGGAAAAATGTTCTAGCAGGGGCCCTCCCATACAAAAATTTTTTCTTCTCAAAAATGATTTTCGTTTCACTTTTCATACTCAGGGGAGTCTAAAATTGATGTTTTGAGTCACCGAGAAAAAAAAATTTTTTTGACCCGAGCTTGTGTCGGCGACCCAAAAATCGACGCACTTGGGAAATATGTTCTAGCAGGGGCCCTCCCATACAAAAATTTTTTCTTCTCAAAAATGATTTTCGTTTCACTTTTCATACTCAGGGGAGTCTAAAATTGATGTTTTGAGTCACGGTGAAAAAAAAAATTTTTTGACCCGAGCTTGTGTCGGCGACCCAAAATCGACGCACTTGGGAAAAATGTTCTAGCAGGGGCCCTCCCATACAAATTTTTTTCTTCTCAAAAATGATTTTCGTTTCACTTTTCATACTCAGGGGAGTCTAAAATTGATGTTTTGAGTCACCATGAAAAAAAAATTTTTTTTGACCCTAGCTTGTGTCGCGACCCAAAAATCGACTCACTTGGGAAAAATGTTCTAGCAGGGGCCCTCCCATACAAAAATTTTTTCTTCTCAAAAATGATTTTCGTTTCACTTTTCATACTCAGGGGAGTCTAAAATTGATGTTTTGAGTCACGGTGAAAAAAAAAATTTTTTGACCCGAGCTTGTGTCGGCGACCCAAAATCGACGCACTTGGGAAAAATGTTCTAGCAGGGGCCCTCCCATACAAAAATTTTTTCTTCTCAAAAATGATTTTCGTTTCACTTTTCATACTCAGGGGAGTCTAAAATTGATGTTTTGAGTCACCGAGAAAAAAAAATTTTTTTGACCCGAGCTTGTGTCGGCGACCCAAAAATCGACGCACTTGGGAAATATGTTCTAGCAGGGGCCCTCCCATACAAAAATTTTTTCTTCTCAAAAATGATTTTCGTTTCACTTTTCATACTCAGGGGAGTCTAAAATTGATGTTTTGAGTCACCGTGAAAAAAAAATTTTTTTGACCCGAGCTTGTGTCGGCGACCCAAAATCGACGCACTTGGGAAAAATGTTCTAGCAGGGGCCCTCCCATACAAAAATTTTTTCTTCTCAAAAATGATTTTCGTTTCACTTTTCATACTCAGGGGAGTCTAAAATTGATGTTTTGAGTCACCGTGAAAAAAAAATTTTTTTGACCCGAGCTTGTGTCGGCGACCCAAAATCGACGCACTTGGGAAAAATGTTCTAGCAGGGGCCCTCCCATACAAAAATTTTTTCTTCTCAAAAATGA
>NW_026453526.1:552500-555000 GCF_943734755.1 Anopheles moucheti
CGTTCTCAGTTATCCCTGTGTTCATGGTTTTCGTGTGCTTCCATAGGTTTGGTCCGTGTTTTTGAGTACTCTTGTCCATGATTTTCGTGTGCTTCTAGAGGTTTGGTCCGATTTTCAGTACTCTTGTCCATGCTTTCACATGCTCTGATAGGTAGGTTCGTTCTCAGTTATCCCTGTGTTCATGGTTTTCGTTTGCTTCGATTCGTTCACTCTATTACTCTTGTCTTTGGTTTTCGTTTGCTTCGATTCGTTCACTCCATTACTCTTGTCTGTGGTTTTTCGTTTGCTTCGATTCGTTCAGTCCATTACTCTTGTATGTGATTTTCGTTTGCTTCGATTCGTTCAGTCCATTACTCTTGTATGTGGTTTTCGTTTGCTTCGAGTCGTTCAGTCCATTACCCTTGTCTATGATTTTCGTTTGCTTCGAGTCGTTCAGTCCAATACTTACCCTTGTCTATGATTTTCGCTCTAAGCCCAGTCGCCCTGCGCTCTGGAAATCACATTCCAACTCTATCACCGATAGCGCTCACACCTTGGAAACCACATTTCACCCAGGGGACCTTAGGGTGGATTTTGAGCCTTTCGGGATTGCGAAACCATCATTTAACACTCTAAACTTAATTTCCGCAATCCCAGACGCACTTTCCATATGGTCTCCAAAAATGCGTGTGAGCTGACCTGGTCCCTTATAATAGGCAATGAACACGATTTTGGCAAAATATTTTTTTCAAAATTTTTTGACTCACCGGGTAAAATCGAATTTACTTGGGAAAAATGTTCTAGCAGGGGCCCTCCCATACAAATTTTTTTCTTCTCAAAAATGATTTTCGTTTCACTTTTCATACTCAGGGGAGTCTAAAATTGATGTTTTGAGTCACCATGAAAAAAAAATTTTTTTTGACCCTAGCTTGTGTCGCGACCCAAAAATCGACTCACTTGGGAAAAATGTTCTAGCAGGGGCCCTCCCATACAAAAATTTTTTCTTCTCAAAAATGATTTTCGTTTCACTTTTCATACTCAGGGGAGTCTAAAATTGATGTTTTGAGTCACGGTGAAAAAAAAAATTTTTTGACTTGAGCTTGTGTCGGCGACCCAAAATCGACGCACTTGGGAAAAATGTTCTAGCAGGGGCCCTCCCATACAAAAATTTTTTCTTCTCAAAAATGATTTTCGTTTCACTTTTCATACTCAGGGGAGTCTAAAATTGATGTTTTGAGTCACCGAGAAAAAAAAATTTTTTTGACCCGAGCTTGTGTCGGCGACCCAAAAATCGACGCACTTGGGAAAAATGTTCTAGCAGGGGCCCTCCCATACAAAAATTTTTTCTTCTCAAAAATGATTTTCGTTTCACTTTTCATACTCAGGGGAGTCTAAAATTGATGTTTTGAGTCACCGAGAAAAAAAAATTTTTTTGACCCGAGCTTGTGTCGGCGACCCAAAAATCGACGCACTTGGGAAATATGTTCTAGCAGGGGCCCTCCCATACAAAAATTTTTTCTTCTCAAAAATGATTTTCGTTTCACTTTTCATACTCAGGGGAGTCTAAAATTGATGTTTTGAGTCACGGTGAAAAAAAAAATTTTTTGACCCGAGCTTGTGTCGGCGACCCAAAATCGACGCACTTGGGAAAAATGTTCTAGCAGGGGCCCTCCCATACAAATTTTTTTCTTCTCAAAAATGATTTTCGTTTCACTTTTCATACTCAGGGGAGTCTAAAATTGATGTTTTGAGTCACCATGAAAAAAAAATTTTTTTTGACCCTAGCTTGTGTCGCGACCCAAAAATCGACTCACTTGGGAAAAATGTTCTAGCAGGGGCCCTCCCATACAAAAATTTTTTCTTCTCAAAAATGATTTTCGTTTCACTTTTCATACTCAGGGGAGTCTAAAATTGATGTTTTGAGTCACGGTGAAAAAAAAAATTTTTTGACCCGAGCTTGTGTCGGCGACCCAAAATCGACGCACTTGGGAAAAATGTTCTAGCAGGGGCCCTCCCATACAAAAATTTTTTCTTCTCAAAAATGATTTTCGTTTCACTTTTCATACTCAGGGGAGTCTAAAATTGATGTTTTGAGTCACCGTGAAAAAAAAATTTTTTTGACCCGAGCTTGTGTCGGCGACCCAAAATCGACGCACTTGGGAAAAATGTTCTAGCAGGGGCCCTCCCATACAAAAATTTTTTCTTCTCAAAAATGATTTTCGTTTCACTTTTCATACTCAGGGGAGTCTAAAATTGATGTTTTGAGTCACCGAGAAAAAAAAATTTTTTTGACCCGAGCTTGTGTCGGCGACCCAAAAATCGACGCACTTGGGAAAAATGTTCTAGCAGGGGCCCTCCCATACAAAAATTTTTTCTTCTCAAAAATGATTTTCGTTTCACTTTTCATACTCAGGGGAGTCTAAAATTGATGTTTTGAGTCACCGAGAAAAAAAAATTTTTTTGACCCGAGCTTGTGTCGGCGACCCAAAAATCGACGCACTTGGGAAATATGTTCTAGCAG
>NW_026453526.1:565000-575000 GCF_943734755.1 Anopheles moucheti
AATAGCCGGCGCGATCGACGGGATTAACCGACAATGCAGCGCTGGCTCTTGATCGGGCAATTTACGGGCTTTATCGGGCAATTTACGGGCTTGATGGTGCGACTTACGGGCCTGATAGTGCGACTAACGGGCTTGATAGGGCAATTTACGGGCTTTTTGGTGCGAATTACGGGCTTTTTGGTGCGACTTATGGGCTTGATAGGGCAATTTACGGGCTTTTTGGTGCGACTTATGGGCTTGATAGGGTAATTTACGGGCTTGTTGGTGCGACTTATGGGCCTGATAGTGCGACTAACGGGCTTGATAGGGCAATTTACGGGCTTTTTGGTGCGACTTACGGGCCTGATAGTGCGACTTATGGGCCTGATAGTGCGACTAACGGGCTTTGATAGTGCGACCAACGGGCTTGATAGTGCGACCTATGGGCTTGATAGTGCGACTAACGGGCTTGATAGTGCGACTTATGGGCTTGATAGTGCGACTTATGGGCTTGATAGTGCGACTTACGGGCTTGCTTTCCCATGTTTTTCGCATCGAGCTTCGGTTCGTTTCGAATAATTTTGTCCATGTTTTTCGTTTGCTACGAGAGGTTCGGTTCGTTTTCAGTTATCCCTGTGTTCATGGTTTTCGTGAGCTTCGATAGGTTTGGTCCGTGTTTTTGAGTACTCTTGTCCATGATTTTCGTGTGCTTCTTGAGGTTTGGTCCGATTTTCAGTACTCTTGTCCATGCTTTCACATGCTCTGATAGGTAGGTTCGTTCTCAGTTATCCCTGTGTTCATGGTTTTCGTGAGCTTCGATAGGTTTGGTCCGTGTTTTTGAGTACTCTTGTCCATGATTTTCGTGTGCTTCTTGAGGTTTGGTCCGATTTTCAGTACTCTTGTCCATGCTTTCACATGCTCTGATAGGTAGGTTCGTTCTCAGTTATCCCTGTGTTTATGGTTTTCGTGTGCTTCGAGAGGTTTGGTCCGTGTTTTTGAGTACTCTTGTCCATGATTTTCGTGTGCTTCTAGAGGTTTGGTCCGATTTTCAGTACTCTTGTCCATGCTTTCACATGCTCTGATAGGTAGGTTCGTTCTCAGTTATCCCTGTGTTCATGGTTTTCGTGTGCTTCCATAGGTTTGGTCCGTGTTTTTGAGTACTCTTGTCCATGATTTTCGTGTGCTTCTAGAGGTTTGGTCCGATTTTCAGTACTCTTGTCCATGCTTTCACATGCTCTGATAGGTAGGTTCGTTCTCAGTTATCCCTGTGTTCATGGTTTTCGTTTGCTTCGATTCGTTCACTCTATTACTCTTGTCTTTGGTTTTCGTTTGCTTCGATTCGTTCACTCCATTACTCTTGTCTGTGGTTTTTCGTTTGCTTCGATTCGTTCAGTCCATTACTCTTGTATGTGATTTTCGTTTGCTTCGATTCGTTCAGTCCATTACTCTTGTATGTGGTTTTCGTTTGCTTCGAGTCGTTCAGTCCATTACCCTTGTCTATGATTTTCGTTTGCTTCGAGTCGTTCAGTCCAATACTTACCCTTGTCTATGATTTTCGCTCTAAGCCCAGTCGCCCTGCGCTCTGGAAATCACATTCCAACTCTATCACCGATAGCGCTCACACCTTGGAAACCACATTTCACCCAGGGGACCTTAGGGTGGATTTTGAGCCTTTCGGGATTGCGAAACCATCATTTAACACTCTAAACTTAATTTCCGCAATCCCAGACGCACTTTCCATATGGTCTCCAAAAATGCGTGTGAGCTGACCTGGTCCCTTATAATAGGCAATGAACACGATTTTGGCAAAATATTTTTTTCAAAATTTTTTGACTCACCGGGTAAAATCGAATTTACTTGGGAAAAATGTTCTAGCAGGGGCCCTCCCATACAAATTTTTTTCTTCTCAAAAATGATTTTCGTTTCACTTTTCATACTCAGGGGAGTCTAAAATTGATGTTTTGAGTCACCATGAAAAAAAAATTTTTTTTGACCCTAGCTTGTGTCGCGACCCAAAAATCGACTCACTTGGGAAAAATGTTCTAGCAGGGGCCCTCCCATACAAAAATTTTTTCTTCTCAAAAATGATTTTCGTTTCACTTTTCATACTCAGGGGAGTCTAAAATTGATGTTTTGAGTCACGGTGAAAAAAAAAATTTTTTGACTTGAGCTTGTGTCGGCGACCCAAAATCGACGCACTTGGGAAAAATGTTCTAGCAGGGGCCCTCCCATACAAAAATTTTTTCTTCTCAAAAATGATTTTCGTTTCACTTTTCATACTCAGGGGAGTCTAAAATTGATGTTTTGAGTCACCGAGAAAAAAAAATTTTTTTGACCCGAGCTTGTGTCGGCGACCCAAAAATCGACGCACTTGGGAAAAATGTTCTAGCAGGGGCCCTCCCATACAAAAATTTTTTCTTCTCAAAAATGATTTTCGTTTCACTTTTCATACTCAGGGGAGTCTAAAATTGATGTTTTGAGTCACCGAGAAAAAAAAATTTTTTTGACCCGAGCTTGTGTCGGCGACCCAAAAATCGACGCACTTGGGAAATATGTTCTAGCAGGGGCCCTCCCATACAAAAATTTTTTCTTCTCAAAAATGATTTTCGTTTCACTTTTCATACTCAGGGGAGTCTAAAATTGATGTTTTGAGTCACGGTGAAAAAAAAAATTTTTTGACCCGAGCTTGTGTCGGCGACCCAAAATCGACGCACTTGGGAAAAATGTTCTAGCAGGGGCCCTCCCATACAAATTTTTTTCTTCTCAAAAATGATTTTCGTTTCACTTTTCATACTCAGGGGAGTCTAAAATTGATGTTTTGAGTCACCATGAAAAAAAAATTTTTTTTGACCCTAGCTTGTGTCGCGACCCAAAAATCGACTCACTTGGGAAAAATGTTCTAGCAGGGGCCCTCCCATACAAAAATTTTTTCTTCTCAAAAATGATTTTCGTTTCACTTTTCATACTCAGGGGAGTCTAAAATTGATGTTTTGAGTCACGGTGAAAAAAAAAATTTTTTGACCCGAGCTTGTGTCGGCGACCCAAAATCGACGCACTTGGGAAAAATGTTCTAGCAGGGGCCCTCCCATACAAAAATTTTTTCTTCTCAAAAATGATTTTCGTTTCACTTTTCATACTCAGGGGAGTCTAAAATTGATGTTTTGAGTCACCGTGAAAAAAAAATTTTTTTGACCCGAGCTTGTGTCGGCGACCCAAAATCGACGCACTTGGGAAAAATGTTCTAGCAGGGGCCCTCCCATACAAAAATTTTTTCTTCTCAAAAATGATTTTCGTTTCACTTTTCATACTCAGGGGAGTCTAAAATTGATGTTTTGAGTCACCGAGAAAAAAAAATTTTTTTGACCCGAGCTTGTGTCGGCGACCCAAAAATCGACGCACTTGGGAAAAATGTTCTAGCAGGGGCCCTCCCATACAAAAATTTTTTCTTCTCAAAAATGATTTTCGTTTCACTTTTCATACTCAGGGGAGTCTAAAATTGATGTTTTGAGTCACCGAGAAAAAAAAATTTTTTTGACCCGAGCTTGTGTCGGCGACCCAAAAATCGACGCACTTGGGAAAAATGTTCTAGCAGGGGCCCTCCCATACAAAAATTTTTTCTTCTCAAAAATGATTTTCGTTTCACTTTTCATACTCAGGGGAGTCTAAAATTGATGTTTTGAGTCACCGTGAAAAAAAAATTTTTTTGACCCGAGCTTGTGTCGGCGACCCAAAATCGACGCACTTGGGAAAAATGTTCTAGCAGGGGCCCTCCCATACAAAATTTTTTTCTTCTCAAAAATGATTTTCGTTTCACTTTTCATACTCAGGGGAGTCTAAAATTGATGTTTTGAGTCACCGTGAAAAAAAAATTTTTTTGACCCGAGCTTGTGTCGGCGACCCAAAATCGACGCACTTGGGAAAAATGTTCTAGCAGGGGCCCTCCCATACAAAATTTTTTTCTTCTCAAAAATGATTTTCGTTTCACTTTTCATACTCAGGGGAGTCTAAAATTGATGTTTTGAGTCACCGTGAAAAAAAAATTTTTTTGACCCGAGCTTGTGTCGGCGACCCAAAATCGACGCACTTGGGAAAAATGTTCTAGCAGGGGCCCTCCCATACAAAAATTTTTTCTTCTCAAAAATGATTTTCGTTTCACTTTTCATACTCAGGGGAGTCTAAAATTGATGTTTTGAGTCACGGTGAAAAAAAATTTTTTTTTGACTCACCGGGTAAAATGGTCGCACTTGGGAAAAATGTTCTACCAGGGGCCCTCCCATACAAAAAATTTTTATTTCTCAAATCGATCCGTGGTTTCACTTTTCATACTCTAGGGCCCATTTGCTTCAACTTTGGAAAAAATTTTCGATGATGAAAAATTTTCGCCTTCGACGTCCATCGACCACTCGACCCGAACTTGGTACTTTTGTATGGAGGTACCCGAATGGTGACTTTTTCATACAAAAATTTTTATTTCTCAAATCGATCCGTGGTTTCACTTTTCATACTCTAGGGCCCAATTGCTTCAACTTTGGAAAAAATTTTCGATGATGAAAAATTTTCGCCTTCGACGTCCATCGACCACTCGACCCGAACTTGGTACTTTTGTATGGAGGTACCCGAATGGTGACTTTTTCATACAAAAATTTTTATTTCTCAAATCGATCCGTGGTTTCACTTTTCATACTCTAGGGCCCAATTGCTTCAACTTTGGAAAAAAATTTCGATGATGAAAAATTTTCGCCTTCGACGTCCATCGACCACTCGACCCGAACTTGGTACTTTTGTATGGAGGTACCCGAATGGTGACTTTTTCATACAAAAATTTTTATTTCTCAAATCGATCCGTGGTTTCACTTTTCATACTCTAGGGCCCAATTGCTTCAACTTTGGAAAAAATTTTCGATGATGAAAAATTTTCACCTTCGACGTCCATCGACCACTTGACCCGAACTTGGTACTTTTGTATGGAGGTACCCGAGTGGTGACTTTTTCATACAAAAATTTTTATTTCTCAAATCGATCCGTGGTTTCACTTTTCATACTCTAGGGCCCATTTGCTTCAACTTTGGAAAAAATTTTCGATGATGAAAAATTTTCACCTTCGACGTCCATCGACCACTCGACCCGAACTTGGTACTTTTGTATGGAGGTACCCAAGTGGTGACTTTTTCATACAAAAATTTTTTTGCGAATACGTGTTCGTTCGCGATCATTTAGGCCATGAACAACAAGTCCGCTGCGATAGAAATAGTGCATTGTAGTTACTCGACGAGAAAAAAAATCGGGACTTAGAAAAATTTTTGAAAGTCAAATCGTATTGACTTCCAACAACACCTGATAATAAACACACATTGCCTGTTGCACCACAGTTCGCATTTGACTTAACAAATCGCCTGTTGGTACGCACATCACCATCGACTTTACCAATCGCGTTTCGCACCGCTAATCCCACTTGGCGTGGAGCCACGCACATAATGTTGCGAGGAGAGTATTAATCGGGACTTAGCGTTTTAAGCTCGCGAACACTCCACTATGGGAGTGCACGCAAGCACCAACTGTACACACACAACACAACAATCACTCTCGCGAACACTCCATTCCCAAAGTGAACGCGAGCACCAGCAAGCATGGGTCGCCTGAGAGGATCGATGCGAACGCATCTCTACAACTCGCAGCTCCCAGCCTGTAGTCCCGTCGTTTGCGGGCGGTCGAAGGTGTCGAAACTAGTTGTATCCACGGTCGACGGAAACACAGCCACCAGGGTTCCCTGTGGTAAGGTACTTCCACGTGCAGCGTGCTCCCGCCCGTTGCGGCTCAGTCTAGTGCTATAGCGGGGATGAGACGTCAGTGTGCGCGGGGCAGCACCGACGGATCTCGGAGGGTTGTTAAGCCCGCTAGCTTCCGATCACCTAATGGGTTTGAGAAGCGCTATCAGCTCGGATTGGATACGACCTTAGAGGCGTTCAGGCATAATCCAGCGGACGTAGCGTCATACCAAAGTCCGGTCGAACTAGTATTGAGCCAGTGGTCCGTACCTGTGGTTCCTCTCGTACTGCACAGGAATTCCGTTAAGATAGCGGCAAACAGCACACACCAGTAGGGTAAAACTAACCTGTCTCACGACGGTCTAAACCCAGCTCACGTTCCCTTGAAAGGGTGAACAATCCTACGCTTGGTGAATTTTGCTTCACAATGATAGGAAGAGCCGACATCGAAGGATCAAAAAGCCACGTCGCTATGAACGCTTGGCGGCCACAAGCCAGTTATCCCTGTGTGTGCGTAGCTGTCATTCACGGTGTTAGGACGTGCCTCTGTGTCGCTCGTGTTAAAATACGAAAATCAGGGTGTAAAATTGCGAAAAAAGGGCTAAAAAGTGTTATAAACATTGAGTTTTAGTGCCTTTTACCTTTTAATGGTGGAAAAATAACAAAACAGGACGATGCTCGCCTGATAAAAGCGATATAAATCTCTCCCATACATTTTGTATGGGAACAAACAAGTGCTTTTTATTCGCGAAAGGGACGACAAAAACATCAAGTGGCACGTTTATTACGTAGTGGCGACGCCGAAGAACAATTTTCCGGACGGTTGCAGTGTGGAAAACGCCACAAAACTGAGAAAAAAGTGCGTGAAAAACAGCGGCAGAGCGGCGTCAGGTGGATCGTCGCGTGTGTACGTGTTGACGTGTTGACGTTTGTGCTGACGTCATCGGCGTCATTGGCAAAGCTTTCGGCTCCGAGCTTTCGCCTTAGCCGAGACACGGGGCAGCGCCATCTATCGGAACTAACGGGAGACTTCATCAGTGGCGTCACCTGGTGGACGATAGCGGATTCAGCGGTAGCGGCGACAACAACCCGTGCGCTTGGGAGATTTCAACGTCGGTACCAGCGGGCAACCCGGGTCGGTGTATGCGGGTTGCATACCGACAGGCGGTGATCTCAACGCTGGATAAGGAGGCGAACCCGGGCAAAATATTTATTGGTTTTAAATATTTGTTTTCCGAAACTAATATTTATTTTTGGTTTTAGAGCAAATATAACAATAAATAAAAACCTTGATAGGCTGGCCTTCACAGGGCCATGGACAGGGGCTTAAGGGCGCGAACACTCTCGGTTGACGAACCGAGCGCAGCCACCACCAGGAGCAGATCGGCCATGAGCGCGGGCAAGCGGCTCACTGTCCCGCTAACGCCGGTGATGGAGGGTGTGGCTGTTAGTGGAGCCACGAGCTCCAGCAAGTATGCGGCCAGGTTGGTGACTGGCACTGGAGGTTCTCCGTCGAGCGAGGTGCGACGCATCATTAGCGAGGCGAAACTCGACAGCGAGATGTTGCTTGCGGTCGTCAAAAAGCTGGAGGAGCAGGTAACGCTCCTGCGAGTTCAGATGGAGGCGGCAGCTGAGCAGGCTCGGCAAGACCTCCGCGAGGCGCGTCTGGAGGCTCGGCAGCGGGAGGAGCGGCTGGTTGCTGACAATCAGCAGCTGCGCGAGGAGCTCCGGAAGGAGCGGGAGTTGTTGACGGCGCTGGTGGCACAGACCGTCGGGCAGAACCAGCAGCCAACTACTGTGCAGCAGCAGCTGGAGCGGGCCACGCAGCAGAGCACGCAGCAGCGTGGATATCAGCAGGACGCGGTGGTGGCTACGAGCAAGCCACCTCAGACGACGGATGGCGGCTCCTGGGTTGAGGTGGTGCGTCGTAAGCCGCCACGTCAGCAGACGGCTGAGCAACAGCGGCAGCAACAGTGGCCACAGCTTCCGCAACGGCAGCAGCAACAGCAGCGGCAGCAACCGCAGCAACGACAACAGCCGCAACGGCCTCTGCCACAGCGGTCCGTGGTGCAGCAGCAGGTCATGCCGCGTCTGCAATCTGAGCCACGCAAGCAGCTGGCGAAGAAAAAGCTGGACGCCATCGAGGTAGCCCCAGGCGAGGGTCAGTCATGGACGGATGTTTACCAGCTGATCCGTAGTGCTCCGTCGTTGGCCGAAGACCAGGCCAAGCTAGGAGTCGGGCGACGGACGACGCGTGATCGGCTGGTCATGGACCTTCAAGAAGGCGTCAACGCGCAGGAAGTCCTGGAACGGGTGCAGCAGGTCTGCGCGCAGGCTGCAGCTCCGGCCACCACCCGTTTGGTGACGGAGACGGTTGAGGTCCGCCTTGATGAGGTGGACCCTTTAGCGGTTGCATCGGATGTGGCGATGGCGGTGAAAGCAGTTTGCTCGGAGTCGGTGAGCGAATCCGCCGTGCATCTCACGAAGGCGTGGAACGGCACGCAGACGGCGTATGTAAAGATGTCGGCCAAGGTGGCGGACCGTGTTCACCAGCAGCATGTGCGAGTGTTGCACACCTCCTGCCTGGCGACGCGACTGGCACCTCCGACTCGGGGACAACTGCGGTGCTTCAAGTGCCTGGAGCACGGACATCTGCGGCACCAGTGCAGGAGCGAGATCGACAGATCGGCGCACTGCATCCGTTGCGGTCAACCAGGCCACCTGGCCCGAGTCTGCACAGCGGAGGTGTGCTGCGCGGTTTGCAAGGGCCCTCACCGGGTGGGACATCCGTCCTGCACTCGGGTCTGAAGGTCCTGCAGATCAACCTCGGGCGCAGCCGGGTTGCACAGGACCTGATGCTGCAGACGGCACGGGAGCAGCGGGTGGACGTCGTCATTGCCTGCGAGCTGTACAAGCCGCCTCGGGATAACGGCAGATGGGCGGTGGATGAGGCGCAGAGTGTGGCAGTGGTCGCCACCGGGGCTTACCCCATCCAACGCCTGTGGGGTAGCGTCCATCCCGGGCTGGTGGTGGCCACAGTGGCAGGTGTCACCTTTGCCAGCTGTTACGTTTCGCCGAACATCGGGCCAGCGGACTTTGGCGCCTATCTCGAGGCGGTGGAGATGGCGTTGGTTGGTCACCAGCACATCGTGCTTGCCGGTGATTTCAACGCGTGGAGCCAGGAGTGGGGATGTCCCCGCACAACATCCAGGGGCCACTCGCTCATGGGGACGGTGCAGCATCTGCAGCTCGATGTTGTCAACCGCGGCAACGTACCCACCTTCATGGGCAACGGGGTTGCGCGCGAGAGCATCGTGGACGTCTCGTTCGCAAGCACCTCGATCGCCTTGTCCGGAACGTGGAGAGTGAGCTCCACCTTCACCCACAGCGACCACCGTTACGTGGAATATTCCGTCGGTGTGCCGGGTCGGCAGGGACAGCGGCAACAGCATCAGCCATCGCGGACGCACGGGAGCGTGGCTATCGCGACGCATGCCGGGATTCGCTGGAAGACCTCCCTCTTCCGCAGCGAGGACTACAAGACCGCCCTCGTCGACTGTCGCTTCGCAGAAGCTGATACGTCCGAGGCGCTGGTCGGAGCATTGACCCTCGCTTGCGACGCCATCATGGAGAGGGTAGGCAGGCCGAAGCAGCATCAACAGCCTCGGCTGTATTGGTGGACCCCGGAGCTGGGCGACTTGCGTCGGGAGTGTGAACTTGCCGAGGAGAGGCTTAGTGCTGCCACAGGTTCGGCGGACCGCGACGTGGCGACCGCTCGCCTTCACGACCTGCGACGACAGCTGCAGCGAGCGATCCAGGAGAGCCGGAGCGGGAAGCTGCAGGAGCTGATTGACGCAGTCGACAGCGACGTGTTTGGTCTCGGGTACCAGGTGGTGATGGCCAAGCTGCGTGGCCGAACACCGCAGGAGACCGACCGAGCGGTATTAGAGCCAATCGTTGACGCGCTCTTCCCGGCTCATCCCGCCTTCGAGTGGCCAGTCATCGAGCGGACGGACGACGAGGAGGCCCTACGACCCGTCACTGAAGCGGAGATCCTGGCGATGGCCGACAGGATGGCTCCGTCGAAGGCCCCGGGACTGGATGGGATCCCGAACGTCGCGGTGAAGGCCGCAATCAGAGAGCACCCGGCGACGTTTGCCCGGGTGTTCAATGATTTGCTGGAGAGAGGCGAGTTCCCGAAGGAATGGAAGGAGGCGCGGCTAGTCCTGGTGCCCAAACCGGGCAAGCCACCGGGC
>NW_026453526.1:585000-597500 GCF_943734755.1 Anopheles moucheti
ATGGTTTTCGTGTGCTTCCATAGGTTTGGTCCGTGTTTTTGAGTACTCTTGTCCATGATTTTCGTGTGCTTCTAGAGGTTTGGTCCGATTTTCAGTACTCTTGTCCATGCTTTCACATGCTCTGATAGGTAGGTTCGTTCTCAGTTATCCCTGTGTTCATGGTTTTCGTGTGCTTCCATAGGTTTGGTCCGTGTTTTTGAGTACTCTTGTCCATGATTTTCGTGTGCTTCTAGAGGTTTGGTCCGATTTTCAGTACTCTTGTCCATGACTTTCGTTTGCTTCGATTCGTTCACTCTATTACTCTTGTCTGTGGTTTTCGTTTGCTTCGATTCGTTCACTCTATTACTCTTGTCTTTGGTTTTCGTTTGCTTCGATTCGTTCACTCCATTACTCTTGTCTGTGGTTTTCGTTTGCTTCGATTCGTTCAGTCCATTACCCTTGTTTGCGGTTTTCGTTTGCTTCGATTCGTTCAGTCCATTACTCTTGTATGTGATTTTCGTTTGCTTCGAGTCGTTCAGTCCATTACCCTTGTCTATGATTTTCGTTTGCTTCGAGTCGTTCAGTCCAATACTTACCTTTGTCTATGATTTTCGCTCTAGCCCAGTCGCCCTGCGCTCTGGAAATCACATTCCAACTCTATCACCGATAGTGCTCACACCTTGGAAACCACATTTCACCCGGGGAACCTTAGGGTGGATTTTGAGCCTTTCGGGATTGCGAAACCATCATTTAACACTCTAAACTTAATTTCCGCAATCCCAGACGCACTTTCCATATGGTCTCCAAAAATGCGTGTGAGCTGACCTGGTCCCTTATAATAGGCAATGAACACGATTTTGGAAAAATATTTTTATCAAAATTTTTTGACTCACCGGGTAAAATCGAATTTACTTGGGAAAAATGTTCTAGCAGGGGCCCTCCCATACAAATTTTTTTCTTCTCAAAAATGATTTTCGTTTCACTTTTCATACTCAGGGGAGTCTAAAATTGATGTTTTGAGTCACCATGAAAAAAATTTTTTTTTTGACCCGAGCTTGTGTCGCGACCCAAAAATCGACTCACTTGGGAAAAATGTTCTAGCAGGGGCCCTCCCATACAAAAATTTTTTCTTCTCAAAAATGATTTTCGTTTCACTTTTCATACTCTGGGGAGTCTAAAATTGATGTTTTGAGTCACCATGAAAAAAATTTTTTTTTTGACCCGAGCTTGTGTCGCGACCCAAAATCGACGCACTTGGGAAAAATGTTCTAGCAGGGGCCCTCCCATACAAAAATTTTTTCTTCTCAAAAATGATTTTCGTTTCACTTTTCATACTCTGGGGAGTCTAAAATTGATGTTTTGAGTCACCATGAAAAAAATTTTTTTTTTGACCCGAGCTTGTGTCGCGACCCAAAATCGACGCACTTGGGAAAAATGTTCTAGCAGGGGCCCTCCCATACAAAAATTTTTTCTTCTCAAAAATGATTTTCGTTTCACTTTTCATACTCAGGGGAGTCTAAAATTGATGTTTTGAGTCACCGTGAAAAAAAAATTTTTTTGACCCGAGCTTGTGTCGGCGACCCAAAATCGACGCACTTGGGAAAAATGTTCTAGCAGGGGCCCTCCCATACAAAAATTTTTTCTTCTCAAAAATGATTTTCGTTTCACTTTTCATACTCAGGGGAGTCTAAAATTGATGTTTTGAGTCACCGTGAAAAAAAAATTTTTTTGACCCGAGCTTGTGTCGGCGACCCAAAATCGACGCACTTGGGAAATATGTTCTAGCAGGGGCCCTCCCATACAAAAATTTTTTCTTCTCAAAAATGATTTTCGTTTCACTTTTCATACTCAGGGGAGTCTAAAATTGATGTTTTGAGTCACCGTGAAAAAAAAATTTTTTTGACCCGAGCTTGTGTCGGCGACCCAAAATCGACGCACTTGGGAAATATGTTCTAGCAGGGGCCCTCCCATACAAAAATTTTTTCTTCTCAAAAATGATTTTCGTTTCACTTTTCATACTCAGGGGAGTCTAAAATTGATGTTTTGAGTCACCGTGAAAAAAAAATTTTTTTGACCCGAGCTTGTGTCGGCGACCCAAAATCGACGCACTTGGGAAATATGTTCTAGCAGGGGCCCTCCCATACAAAAATTTTTTCTTCTCAAAAATGATTTTCGTTTCACTTTTCATACTCAGGGGAGTCTAAAATTGATGTTTTGAGTCACCGTGAAAAAAAAATTTTTTTGACCCGAGCTTGTGTCGGCGACCCAAAATCGACGCACTTGGGAAATATGTTCTAGCAGGGGCCCTCCCATACAAAAATTTTTTCTTCTCAAAAATGATTTTCGTTTCACTTTTCATACTCAGGGGAGTCTAAAATTGATGTTTTGAGTCACCGTGAAAAAAAAATTTTTTTGACCCGAGCTTGTGTCGGCGACCCAAAATCGACGCACTTGGGAAAAATGTTCTAGCAGGGGCCCTCCCATACAAAAATTTTTTCTTCTCAAAAATGATTTTCGTTTCACTTTTCATACTCTGGGGAGTCTAAAATTGATGTTTTGAGTCACCATGAAAAAAATTTTTTTTTTGACCCGAGCTTGTGTCGCGACCCAAAATCGACGCACTTGGGAAAAATGTTCTAGCAGGGGCCCTCCCATACAAAAATTTTTTCTTCTCAAAAATGATTTTCGTTTCACTTTTCATACTCTGGGGAGTCTAAAATTGATGTTTTGAGTCACCATGAAAAAAATTTTTTTTTTGACCCGAGCTTGTGTCGCGACCCAAAATCGACGCACTTGGGAAAAATGTTCTAGCAGGGGCCCTCCCATACAAAAATTTTTTCTTCTCAAAAATGATTTTCGTTTCACTTTTCATACTCTGGGGAGTCTAAAATTGATGTTTTGAGTCACCATGAAAAAAATTTTTTTTTTGACCCGAGCTTGTGTCGCGACCCAAAATCGACGCACTTGGGAAAAATGTTCTAGCAGGGGCCCTCCCATACAAAAATTTTTTCTTCTCAAAAATGATTTTCGTTTCACTTTTCATACTCAGGGGAGTCTAAAATTGATGTTTTGAGTCACCGTGAAAAAAAAATTTTTTTGACCCGAGCTTGTGTCGGCGACCCAAAATCGACGCACTTGGGAAAAATGTTCTAGCAGGGGCCCTCCCATACAAAAATTTTTTCTTCTCAAAAATGATTTTCGTTTCACTTTTCATACTCAGGGGAGTCTAAAATTGATGTTTTGAGTCACCGTGAAAAAAAAATTTTTTTGACCCGAGCTTGTGTCGGCGACCCAAAATCGACGCACTTGGGAAATATGTTCTAGCAGGGGCCCTCCCATACAAAAATTTTTTCTTCTCAAAAATGATTTTCGTTTCACTTTTCATACTCAGGGGAGTCTAAAATTGATGTTTTGAGTCACCGTGAAAAAAAAATTTTTTTGACCCGAGCTTGTGTCGGCGACCCAAAATCGACGCACTTGGGAAATATGTTCTAGCAGGGGCCCTCCCATACAAAAATTTTTTCTTCTCAAAAATGATTTTCGTTTCACTTTTCATACTCAGGGGAGTCTAAAATTGATGTTTTGAGTCACCGTGAAAAAAAAATTTTTTTGACCCGAGCTTGTGTCGGCGACCCAAAATCGACGCACTTGGGAAATATGTTCTAGCAGGGGCCCTCCCATACAAAAATTTTTTCTTCTCAAAAATGATTTTCGTTTCACTTTTCATACTCAGGGGAGTCTAAAATTGATGTTTTGAGTCACCGTGAAAAAAAAATTTTTTTGACCCGAGCTTGTGTCGGCGACCCAAAATCGACGCACTTGGGAAATATGTTCTAGCAGGGGCCCTCCCATACAAAAATTTTTTCTTCTCAAAAATGATTTTCGTTTCACTTTTCATACTCAGGGGAGTCTAAAATTGATGTTTTGAGTCACCGTGAAAAAAAAATTTTTTTGACCCGAGCTTGTGTCGGCGACCCAAAATCGACGCACTTGGGAAAAATGTTCTAGCAGGGGCCCTCCCATACAAAAATTTTTTCTTCTCAAAAATGATTTTCGTTTCACTTTTCATACTCTGGGGAGTCTAAAATTGATGTTTTGAGTCACCATGAAAAAAATTTTTTTTTTGACCCGAGCTTGTGTCGCGACCCAAAATCGACGCACTTGGGAAAAATGTTCTAGCAGGGGCCCTCCCATACAAAAATTTTTTCTTCTCAAAAATGATTTTCGTTTCACTTTTCATACTCTGGGGAGTCTAAAATTGATGTTTTGAGTCACCATGAAAAAAATTTTTTTTTTGACCCGAGCTTGTGTCGCGACCCAAAATCGACGCACTTGGGAAAAATGTTCTAGCAGGGGCCCTCCCATACAAAAATTTTTTTTTTGACTCACCGGGTAAAATGGTCGCACTTGGTAAAAATGTTCTAGCAGGGGCCCTCCCATACAAAAATTTTTTCTTCTCAAAAATGATTTTCGTTTCACTTTTCATACTCAGGGGAGTCTAAAATTGATGTTTTGAGTCACCGTGAAAAAAAAATTTTTTTGACCCGAGCTTGTGTCGGCGACCCAAAATCGACGCACTTGGGAAAAATGTTCTAGCAGGGGCCCTCCCATACAAAAATTTTTTCTTCTCAAAAATGATTTTCGTTTCACTTTTCATACTCAGGGGAGTCTAAAATTGATGTTTTGAGTCACCGAGAAAAAAAAATTTTTTTGACCCGAGCTTGTGTCGGCGACCCAAAATCGACGCACTTGGGAAAAATGTTCTAGCAGGGGCCCTCCCATACAAAAATTTTTTTTTTGACTCACCGGGTAAAATGGTCGCACTTGGTAAAAATGTTCTAGCAGGGGCCCTCCCATACAAAAATTTTTTCTTCTCAAAAATGATTTTCGTTTCACTTTTCATACTCAGGGGAGTCTAAAATTGATGTTTTGAGTCACCGTGAAAAAAAAATTTTTTTGACCCGAGCTTGTGTCGGCGACCCAAAATCGACGCACTTGGGAAATATGTTCTAGCAGGGGCCCTCCCATACAAAAATTTTTTCTTCTCAAAAATGATTTTCGTTTCACTTTTCATACTCAGGGGAGTCTAAAATTGATGTTTTGAGTCACCGTGAAAAATAAATTTTTTTGACCCGAGCTTGTGTCGGCGACCCAAAATCGACGCACTTGGGAAATATGTTCTAGCAGGGGCCCTCCCATACAAAAATTTTTTCTTCTCAAAAATGATTTTCGTTTCACTTTTCATACTCAGGGGAGTCTAAAATTGATGTTTTGAGTCACCGTGAAAAAAAAATTTTTTTGACCCGAGCTTGTGTCGGCGACCCAAAATCGACGCACTTGGGAAATATGTTCTAGCAGGGGCCCTCCCATACAAAAATTTTTTCTTCTCAAAAATGATTTTCGTTTCACTTTTCATACTCAGGGGAGTCTAAAATTGATGTTTTGAGTCACCGTGAAAAAAAAATTTTTTTGACCCGAGCTTGTGTCGGCGACCCAAAATCGACGCACTTGGGAAATATGTTCTAGCAGGGGCCCTCCCATACAAAAATTTTTTCTTCTCAAAAATGATTTTCGTTTCACTTTTCATACTCAGGGGAGTCTAAAATTGATGTTTTGAGTCACCGTGAAAAAAAAATTTTTTTGACCCGAGCTTGTGTCGGCGACCCAAAATCGACGCACTTGGGAAAAATGTTCTAGCAGGGGCCCTCCCATACAAAAATTTTTTCTTCTCAAAAATGATTTTCGTTTCACTTTTCATACTCTGGGGAGTCTAAAATTGATGTTTTGAGTCACCATGAAAAAAATTTTTTTTTTGACCCGAGCTTGTGTCGCGACCCAAAATCGACGCACTTGGGAAAAATGTTCTAGCAGGGGCCCTCCCATACAAAAATTTTTTCTTCTCAAAAATGATTTTCGTTTCACTTTTCATACTCTGGGGAGTCTAAAATTGATGTTTTGAGTCACCATGAAAAAAATTTTTTTTTTGACCCGAGCTTGTGTCGCGACCCAAAATCGACGCACTTGGGAAAAATGTTCTAGCAGGGGCCCTCCCATACAAAAATTTTTTTTTTGACTCACCGGGTAAAATGGTCGCACTTGGTAAAAATGTTCTAGCAGGGGCCCTCCCATACAAAAATTTTTTCTTCTCAAAAATGATTTTCGTTTCACTTTTCATACTCAGGGGAGTCTAAAATTGATGTTTTGAGTCACCGTGAAAAAAAAATTTTTTTGACCCGAGCTTGTGTCGGCGACCCAAAATCGACGCACTTGGGAAAAATGTTCTAGCAGGGGCCCTCCCATACAAAAATTTTTTCTTCTCAAAAATGATTTTCGTTTCACTTTTCATACTCAGGGGAGTCTAAAATTGATGTTTTGAGTCACCGAGAAAAAAAAATTTTTTTGACCCGAGCTTGTGTCGGCGACCCAAAATCGACGCACTTGGGAAAAATGTTCTAGCAGGGGCCCTCCCATACAAAAATTTTTTTTTTGACTCACCGGGTAAAATGGTCGCACTTGGTAAAAATGTTCTAGCAGGGGCCCTCCCATACAAAAATTTTTTCTTCTCAAAAATGATTTTCGTTTCACTTTTCATACTCAGGGGAGTCTAAAATTGATGTTTTGAGTCACCGTGAAAAAAAAATTTTTTTGACCCGAGCTTGTGTCGGCGACCCAAAATCGACGCACTTGGGAAATATGTTCTAGCAGGGGCCCTCCCATACAAAAATTTTTTCTTCTCAAAAATGATTTTCGTTTCACTTTTCATACTCAGGGGAGTCTAAAATTGATGTTTTGAGTCACGGTGAAAAAAAATTTTTTTTTGACTCACCGGGTAAAATGGTCGCACTTGGGAAAAATGTTCTACCAGGGGCCCTCCCATACAAAAAATTTTTATTTCTCAAATCGATCCGTGGTTTCACTTTTCATACTCTAGGGCCCATTTGCTTCAACTTTGGAAAAAATTTTCGATGATGAAAAATTTTCGCCTTCGACGTCCATCGACCACTCGACCCGAACTTGGTACTTTTGTATGGAGGTACCCGAATGGTGACTTTTTCATACAAAAATTTTTATTTCTCAAATCGATCCGTGGTTTCACTTTTCATACTCTAGGGCCCAATTGCTTCAACTTTGGAAAAAATTTTCGATGATGAAAAATTTTCGCCTTCGACGTCCATCGACCACTCGACCCGAACTTGGTACTTTTGTATGGAGGTACCCGAATGGTGACTTTTTCATACAAAAATTTTTATTTCTCAAATCGATCCGTGGTTTCACTTTTCATACTCTAGGGCCCAATTGCTTCAACTTTGGAAAAAAATTTCGATGATGAAAAATTTTCGCCTTCGACGTCCATCGACCACTCGACCCGAACTTGGTACTTTTGTATGGAGGTACCCGAATGGTGACTTTTTCATACAAAAATTTTTATTTCTCAAATCGATCCGTGGTTTCACTTTTCATACTCTAGGGCCCAATTGCTTCAACTTTGGAAAAAATTTTCGATGATGAAAAATTTTCACCTTCGACGTCCATCGACCACTTGACCCGAACTTGGTACTTTTGTATGGAGGTACCCGAGTGGTGACTTTTTCATACAAAAATTTTTATTTCTCAAATCGATCCGTGGTTTCACTTTTCATACTCTAGGGCCCATTTGCTTCAACTTTGGAAAAAATTTTCGATGATGAAAAATTTTCACCTTCGACGTCCATCGACCACTCGACCCGAACTTGGTACTTTTGTATGGAGGTACCCAAGTGGTGACTTTTTCATACAAAAATTTTTTTGCGAATACGTGTTCGTTCGCGATCATTTAGGCCATGAACAACAAGTCCGCTGCGATAGAAATAGTGCATTGTAGTTACTCGACGAGAAAAAAAATCGGGACTTAGAAAAATTTTTGAAAGTCAAATCGTATTGACTTCCAACAACACCTGATAATAAACACACATTGCCTGTTGCACCACAGTTCGCATTTGACTTAACAAATCGCCTGTTGGTACGCACATCACCATCGACTTTACCAATCGCGTTTCGCACCGCTAATCCCACTTGGCGTGGAGCCACGCACATAATGTTGCGAGGAGAGTATTAATCGGGACTTAGCGTTTTAAGCTCGCGAACACTCCACTATGGGAGTGCACGCAAGCACCAACTGTACACACACAACACAACAATCACTCTCGCGAACACTCCATTCCCAAAGTGAACGCGAGCACCAGCAAGCATGGGTCGCCTGAGAGGATCGATGCGAACGCATCTCTACAACTCGCAGCTCCCAGCCTGTAGTCCCGTCGTTTGCGGGCGGTCGAAGGTGTCGAAACTAGTTGTATCCACGGTCGACGGAAACACAGCCACCAGGGTTCCCTGTGGTAAGGTACTTCCACGTGCAGCGTGCTCCCGCCCGTTGCGGCTCAGTCTAGTGCTATAGCGGGGATGAGACGTCAGTGTGCGCGGGGCAGCACCGACGGATCTCGGAGGGTTGTTAAGCCCGCTAGCTTCCGATCACCTAATGGGTTTGAGAAGCGCTATCAGCTCGGATTGGATACGACCTTAGAGGCGTTCAGGCATAATCCAGCGGACGTAGCGTCATACCAAAGTCCGGTCGAACTAGTATTGAGCCAGTGGTCCGTACCTGTGGTTCCTCTCGTACTGCACAGGAATTCCGTTAAGATAGCGGCAAACAGCACACACCAGTAGGGTAAAACTAACCTGTCTCACGACGGTCTAAACCCAGCTCACGTTCCCTTGAAAGGGTGAACAATCCTACGCTTGGTGAATTTTGCTTCACAATGATAGGAAGAGCCGACATCGAAGGATCAAAAAGCCACGTCGCTATGAACGCTTGGCGGCCACAAGCCAGTTATCCCTGTGTGTGCGTAGCTGTCATTCACGGTGTTAGGACGTGCCTCTGTGTCGCTCGTGTTAAAATACGAAAATCAGGGTGTAAAATTGCGAAAAAAGGGCTAAAAAGTGTTATAAACATTGAGTTTTAGTGCCTTTTACCTTTTAATGGTGGAAAAATAACAAAACAGGACGATGCTCGCCTGATAAAAGCGATATAAATCTCTCCCATACATTTTGTATGGGAACAAACAAGTGCTTTTTATTCGCGAAAGGGACGACAAAAACATCAAGTGGCACGTTTATTACGTAGTGGCGACGCCGAAGAACAATTTTCCGGACGGTTGCAGTGTGGAAAACGCCACAAAACTGAGAAAAAAGTGCGTGAAAAACAGCGGCAGAGCGGCGTCAGGTGGATCGTCGCGTGTGTACGTGTTGACGTGTTGACGTTTGTGCTGACGTCATCGGCGTCATTGGCAAAGCTTTCGGCTCCGAGCTTTCGCCTTAGCCGAGACACGGGGCAGCGCCATCTATCGGAACTAACGGGAGACTTCATCAGTGGCGTCACCTGGTGGACGATAGCGGATTCAGCGGTAGCGGCGACAACAACCCGTGCGCTTGGGAGATTTCAACGTCGGTACCAGCGGGCAACCCGGGTCGGTGTATGCGGGTTGCATACCGACAGGCGGTGATCTCAACGCTGGATAAGGAGGCGAACCCGGGCAAAATATTTATTGGTTTTAAATATTTGTTTTCCGAAACTAATATTTATTTTTGGTTTTAGAGCAAATATAACAATAAATAAAAACCTTGATAGGCTGGCCTTCACAGGGCCATGGACAGGGGCTTAAGGGCGCGAACACTCTCGGTTGACGAACCGAGCGCAGCCACCACCAGGAGCAGATCGGCCATGAGCGCGGGCAAGCGGCTCACTGTCCCGCTAACGCCGGTGATGGAGGGTGTGGCTGTTAGTGGAGCCACGAGCTCCAGCAAGTATGCGGCCAGGTTGGTGACTGGCACTGGAGGTTCTCCGTCGAGCGAGGTGCGACGCATCATTAGCGAGGCGAAACTCGACAGCGAGATGTTGCTTGCGGTCGTCAAAAAGCTGGAGGAGCAGGTAACGCTCCTGCGAGTTCAGATGGAGGCGGCAGCTGAGCAGGCTCGGCAAGACCTCCGCGAGGCGCGTCTGGAGGCTCGGCAGCGGGAGGAGCGGCTGGTTGCTGACAATCAGCAGCTGCGCGAGGAGCTCCGGAAGGAGCGGGAGTTGTTGACGGCGCTGGTGGCACAGACCGTCGGGCAGAACCAGCAGCCAACTACTGTGCAGCAGCAGCTGGAGCGGGCCACGCAGCAGAGCACGCAGCAGCGTGGATATCAGCAGGACGCGGTGGTGGCTACGAGCAAGCCACCTCAGACGACGGATGGCGGCTCCTGGGTTGAGGTGGTGCGTCGTAAGCCGCCACGTCAGCAGACGGCTGAGCAACAGCGGCAGCAACAGTGGCCACAGCTTCCGCAACGGCAGCAGCAACAGCAGCGGCAGCAACCGCAGCAACGACAACAGCCGCAACGGCCTCTGCCACAGCGGTCCGTGGTGCAGCAGCAGGTCATGCCGCGTCTGCAATCTGAGCCACGCAAGCAGCTGGCGAAGAAAAAGCTGGACGCCATCGAGGTAGCCCCAGGCGAGGGTCAGTCATGGACGGATGTTTACCAGCTGATCCGTAGTGCTCCGTCGTTGGCCGAAGACCAGGCCAAGCTAGGAGTCGGGCGACGGACGACGCGTGATCGGCTGGTCATGGACCTTCAAGAAGGCGTCAACGCGCAGGAAGTCCTGGAACGGGTGCAGCAGGTCTGCGCGCAGGCTGCAGCTCCGGCCACCACCCGTTTGGTGACGGAGACGGTTGAGGTCCGCCTTGATGAGGTGGACCCTTTAGCGGTTGCATCGGATGTGGCGATGGCGGTGAAAGCAGTTTGCTCGGAGTCGGTGAGCGAATCCGCCGTGCATCTCACGAAGGCGTGGAACGGCACGCAGACGGCGTATGTAAAGATGTCGGCCAAGGTGGCGGACCGTGTTCACCAGCAGCATGTGCGAGTGTTGCACACCTCCTGCCTGGCGACGCGACTGGCACCTCCGACTCGGGGACAACTGCGGTGCTTCAAGTGCCTGGAGCACGGACATCTGCGGCACCAGTGCAGGAGCGAGATCGACAGATCGGCGCACTGCATCCGTTGCGGTCAACCAGGCCACCTGGCCCGAGTCTGCACAGCGGAGGTGTGCTGCGCGGTTTGCAAGGGCCCTCACCGGGTGGGACATCCGTCCTGCACTCGGGTCTGAAGGTCCTGCAGATCAACCTCGGGCGCAGCCGGGTTGCACAGGACCTGATGCTGCAGACGGCACGGGAGCAGCGGGTGGACGTCGTCATTGCCTGCGAGCTGTACAAGCCGCCTCGGGATAACGGCAGATGGGCGGTGGATGAGGCGCAGAGTGTGGCAGTGGTCGCCACCGGGGCTTACCCCATCCAACGCCTGTGGGGTAGCGTCCATCCCGGGCTGGTGGTGGCCACAGTGGCAGGTGTCACCTTTGCCAGCTGTTACGTTTCGCCGAACATCGGGCCAGCGGACTTTGGCGCCTATCTCGAGGCGGTGGAGATGGCGTTGGTTGGTCACCAGCACATCGTGCTTGCCGGTGATTTCAACGCGTGGAGCCAGGAGTGGGGATGTCCCCGCACAACATCCAGGGGCCACTCGCTCATGGGGACGGTGCAGCATCTGCAGCTCGATGTTGTCAACCGCGGCAACGTACCCACCTTCATGGGCAACGGGGTTGCGCGCGAGAGCATCGTGGACGTCTCGTTCGCAAGCACCTCGATCGCCTTGTCCGGAACGTGGAGAGTGAGCTCCACCTTCACCCACAGCGACCACCGTTACGTGGAATATTCCGTCGGTGTGCCGGGTCGGCAGGGACAGCGGCAACAGCATCAGCCATCGCGGACGCACGGGAGCGTGGCTATCGCGACGCATGCCGGGATTCGCTGGAAGACCTCCCTCTTCCGCAGCGAGGACTACAAGACCGCCCTCGTCGACTGTCGCTTCGCAGAAGCTGATACGTCCGAGGCGCTGGTCGGAGCATTGACCCTCGCTTGCGACGCCATCATGGAGAGGGTAGGCAGGCCGAAGCAGCATCAACAGCCTCGGCTGTATTGGTGGACCCCGGAGCTGGGCGACTTGCGTCGGGAGTGTGAACTTGCCGAGGAGAGGCTTAGTGCTGCCACAGGTTCGGCGGACCGCGACGTGGCGACCGCTCGCCTTCACGACCTGCGACGACAGCTGCAGCGAGCGATCCAGGAGAGCCGGAGCGGGAAGCTGCAGGAGCTGATTGACGCAGTCGACAGCGACGTGTTTGGTCTCGGGTACCAGGTGGTGATGGCCAAGCTGCGTGGCCGAACACCGCAGGAGACCGACCGAGCGGTATTAGAGCCAATCGTTGACGCGCTCTTCCCGGCTCATCCCGCCTTCGAGTGGCCAGTCATCGAGCGGACGGACGACGAGGAGGCCCTACGACCCGTCACTGAAGCGGAGATCCTGGCGATGGCCGACAGGATGGCTCCGTCGAAGGCCCCGGGACTGGATGGGATCCCGAACGTCGCGGTGAAGGCCGCAATCAGAGAGCACCCGGCGACGTT
>NW_026453526.1:607500-615000 GCF_943734755.1 Anopheles moucheti
GATTTTCGTGTGCTTCTTGAGGTTTGGTCCGCTTTTCAGTACTCTTGTCCATGCTTTCACATGCTCTGATAGGTAGGTTCGTTCTCAGTTATCCCTGTGTTTATGGTTTTCGTGTGCTTCGAGAGGTTTGGTCCGTGTTTTTGAGTACTCTTGTCCATGATTTTCGTGTGCTTCTAGAGGTTTGGTCCGATTTTCAGTACTCTTGTCCATGCTTTCACATGCTCTGATAGGTAGGTTCGTTCTCAGTTATCCCTGTGTTCATGGTTTTCGTGTGCTTCCATAGGTTTGGTCCGTGTTTTTGAGTACTCTTGTCCATGATTTTCGTGTGCTTCTAGAGGTTTGGTCCGATTTTCAGTACTCTTGTCCATGACTTTCGTTTGCTTCGATTCGTTCACTCTATTACTCTTGTCTGTGGTTTTCGTTTGCTTCGATTCGTTCACTCTATTACTCTTGTCTTTGGTTTTCGTTTGCTTCGATTCGTTCACTCCATTACTCTTGTCTGTGGTTTTCGTTTGCTTCGATTCGTTCAGTCCATTACCCTTGTTTGCGGTTTTCGTTTGCTTCGATTCGTTCAGTCCATTACTCTTGTATGTGATTTTCGTTTGCTTCGAGTCGTTCAGTCCATTACCCTTGTCTATGATTTTCGTTTGCTTCGAGTCGTTCAGTCCAATACTTACCTTTGTCTATGATTTTCGCTCTAGCCCAGTCGCCCTGCGCTCTGGAAATCACATTCCAACTCTATCACCGATAGTGCTCACACCTTGGAAACCACATTTCACCCGGGGAACCTTAGGGTGGATTTTGAGCCTTTCGGGATTGCGAAACCATCATTTAACACTCTAAACTTAATTTCCGCAATCCCAGACGCACTTTCCATATGGTCTCCAAAAATGCGTGTGAGCTGACCTGGTCCCTTATAATAGGCAATGAACACGATTTTGGAAAAATATTTTTATCAAAATTTTTTGACTCACCGGGTAAAATCGAATTTACTTGGGAAAAATGTTCTAGCAGGGGCCCTCCCATACAAATTTTTTTCTTCTCAAAAATGATTTTCGTTTCACTTTTCATACTCAGGGGAGTCTAAAATTGATGTTTTGAGTCACCATGAAAAAAATTTTTTTTTTGACCCGAGCTTGTGTCGCGACCCAAAAATCGACTCACTTGGGAAAAATGTTCTAGCAGGGGCCCTCCCATACAAAAATTTTTTCTTCTCAAAAATGATTTTCGTTTCACTTTTCATACTCTGGGGAGTCTAAAATTGATGTTTTGAGTCACCATGAAAAAAATTTTTTTTTTGACCCGAGCTTGTGTCGCGACCCAAAATCGACGCACTTGGGAAAAATGTTCTAGCAGGGGCCCTCCCATACAAAAATTTTTTCTTCTCAAAAATGATTTTCGTTTCACTTTTCATACTCTGGGGAGTCTAAAATTGATGTTTTGAGTCACCATGAAAAAAATTTTTTTTTTGACCCGAGCTTGTGTCGCGACCCAAAATCGACGCACTTGGGAAAAATGTTCTAGCAGGGGCCCTCCCATACAAAAATTTTTTCTTCTCAAAAATGATTTTCGTTTCACTTTTCATACTCAGGGGAGTCTAAAATTGATGTTTTGAGTCACCGTGAAAAAAAAATTTTTTTGACCCGAGCTTGTGTCGGCGACCCAAAATCGACGCACTTGGGAAAAATGTTCTAGCAGGGGCCCTCCCATACAAAAATTTTTTCTTCTCAAAAATGATTTTCGTTTCACTTTTCATACTCAGGGGAGTCTAAAATTGATGTTTTGAGTCACCGTGAAAAAAAAATTTTTTTGACCCGAGCTTGTGTCGGCGACCCAAAATCGACGCACTTGGGAAATATGTTCTAGCAGGGGCCCTCCCATACAAAAATTTTTTCTTCTCAAAAATGATTTTCGTTTCACTTTTCATACTCAGGGGAGTCTAAAATTGATGTTTTGAGTCACCGTGAAAAAAAAATTTTTTTGACCCGAGCTTGTGTCGGCGACCCAAAATCGACGCACTTGGGAAATATGTTCTAGCAGGGGCCCTCCCATACAAAAATTTTTTCTTCTCAAAAATGATTTTCGTTTCACTTTTCATACTCAGGGGAGTCTAAAATTGATGTTTTGAGTCACCGTGAAAAAAAAATTTTTTTGACCCGAGCTTGTGTCGGCGACCCAAAATCGACGCACTTGGGAAATATGTTCTAGCAGGGGCCCTCCCATACAAAAATTTTTTCTTCTCAAAAATGATTTTCGTTTCACTTTTCATACTCAGGGGAGTCTAAAATTGATGTTTTGAGTCACCGTGAAAAAAAAATTTTTTTGACCCGAGCTTGTGTCGGCGACCCAAAATCGACGCACTTGGGAAATATGTTCTAGCAGGGGCCCTCCCATACAAAAATTTTTTCTTCTCAAAAATGATTTTCGTTTCACTTTTCATACTCAGGGGAGTCTAAAATTGATGTTTTGAGTCACCGTGAAAAAAAAATTTTTTTGACCCGAGCTTGTGTCGGCGACCCAAAATCGACGCACTTGGGAAAAATGTTCTAGCAGGGGCCCTCCCATACAAAAATTTTTTCTTCTCAAAAATGATTTTCGTTTCACTTTTCATACTCTGGGGAGTCTAAAATTGATGTTTTGAGTCACCATGAAAAAAATTTTTTTTTTGACCCGAGCTTGTGTCGCGACCCAAAATCGACGCACTTGGGAAAAATGTTCTAGCAGGGGCCCTCCCATACAAAAATTTTTTCTTCTCAAAAATGATTTTCGTTTCACTTTTCATACTCTGGGGAGTCTAAAATTGATGTTTTGAGTCACCATGAAAAAAATTTTTTTTTTGACCCGAGCTTGTGTCGCGACCCAAAATCGACGCACTTGGGAAAAATGTTCTAGCAGGGGCCCTCCCATACAAAAATTTTTTCTTCTCAAAAATGATTTTCGTTTCACTTTTCATACTCTGGGGAGTCTAAAATTGATGTTTTGAGTCACCATGAAAAAAATTTTTTTTTTGACCCGAGCTTGTGTCGCGACCCAAAATCGACGCACTTGGGAAAAATGTTCTAGCAGGGGCCCTCCCATACAAAAATTTTTTCTTCTCAAAAATGATTTTCGTTTCACTTTTCATACTCAGGGGAGTCTAAAATTGATGTTTTGAGTCACCGTGAAAAAAAAATTTTTTTGACCCGAGCTTGTGTCGGCGACCCAAAATCGACGCACTTGGGAAATATGTTCTAGCAGGGGCCCTCCCATACAAAAATTTTTTCTTCTCAAAAATGATTTTCGTTTCACTTTTCATACTCAGGGGAGTCTAAAATTGATGTTTTGAGTCACCGTGAAAAAAAAATTTTTTTGACCCGAGCTTGTGTCGGCGACCCAAAATCGACGCACTTGGGAAATATGTTCTAGCAGGGGCCCTCCCATACAAAAATTTTTTCTTCTCAAAAATGATTTTCGTTTCACTTTTCATACTCAGGGGAGTCTAAAATTGATGTTTTGAGTCACCGTGAAAAAAAAATTTTTTTGACCCGAGCTTGTGTCGGCGACCCAAAATCGACGCACTTGGGAAATATGTTCTAGCAGGGGCCCTCCCATACAAAAATTTTTTCTTCTCAAAAATGATTTTCGTTTCACTTTTCATACTCAGGGGAGTCTAAAATTGATGTTTTGAGTCACCGTGAAAAAAAAATTTTTTTGACCCGAGCTTGTGTCGGCGACCCAAAATCGACGCACTTGGGAAATATGTTCTAGCAGGGGCCCTCCCATACAAAAATTTTTTCTTCTCAAAAATGATTTTCGTTTCACTTTTCATACTCAGGGGAGTCTAAAATTGATGTTTTGAGTCACCGTGAAAAAAAAATTTTTTTGACCCGAGCTTGTGTCGGCGACCCAAAATCGACGCACTTGGGAAAAATGTTCTAGCAGGGGCCCTCCCATACAAAAATTTTTTCTTCTCAAAAATGATTTTCGTTTCACTTTTCATACTCTGGGGAGTCTAAAATTGATGTTTTGAGTCACCATGAAAAAAATTTTTTTTTTGACCCGAGCTTGTGTCGCGACCCAAAATCGACGCACTTGGGAAAAATGTTCTAGCAGGGGCCCTCCCATACAAAAATTTTTTCTTCTCAAAAATGATTTTCGTTTCACTTTTCATACTCTGGGGAGTCTAAAATTGATGTTTTGAGTCACCATGAAAAAAATTTTTTTTTTGACCCGAGCTTGTGTCGCGACCCAAAATCGACGCACTTGGGAAAAATGTTCTAGCAGGGGCCCTCCCATACAAAAATTTTTTTTTTGACTCACCGGGTAAAATGGTCGCACTTGGTAAAAATGTTCTAGCAGGGGCCCTCCCATACAAAAATTTTTTCTTCTCAAAAATGATTTTCGTTTCACTTTTCATACTCAGGGGAGTCTAAAATTGATGTTTTGAGTCACCGTGAAAAAAAAATTTTTTTGACCCGAGCTTGTGTCGGCGACCCAAAATCGACGCACTTGGGAAAAATGTTCTAGCAGGGGCCCTCCCATACAAAAATTTTTTCTTCTCAAAAATGATTTTCGTTTCACTTTTCATACTCAGGGGAGTCTAAAATTGATGTTTTGAGTCACCGAGAAAAAAAAATTTTTTTGACCCGAGCTTGTGTCGGCGACCCAAAATCGACGCACTTGGGAAAAATGTTCTAGCAGGGGCCCTCCCATACAAAAATTTTTTTTTTGACTCACCGGGTAAAATGGTCGCACTTGGTAAAAATGTTCTAGCAGGGGCCCTCCCATACAAAAATTTTTTCTTCTCAAAAATGATTTTCGTTTCACTTTTCATACTCAGGGGAGTCTAAAATTGATGTTTTGAGTCACCGTGAAAAAAAAATTTTTTTGACCCGAGCTTGTGTCGGCGACCCAAAATCGACGCACTTGGGAAATATGTTCTAGCAGGGGCCCTCCCATACAAAAATTTTTTCTTCTCAAAAATGATTTTCGTTTCACTTTTCATACTCAGGGGAGTCTAAAATTGATGTTTTGAGTCACCGTGAAAAATAAATTTTTTTGACCCGAGCTTGTGTCGGCGACCCAAAATCGACGCACTTGGGAAAAATGTTCTAGCAGGGGCCCTCCCATACAAAAATTTTTTCTTCTCAAAAATGATTTTCGTTTCACTTTTCATACTCTGGGGAGTCTAAAATTGATGTTTTGAGTCACCATGAAAAAAATTTTTTTTTTGACCCGAGCTTGTGTCGCGACCCAAAATCGACGCACTTGGGAAAAATGTTCTAGCAGGGGCCCTCCCATACAAAAATTTTTTCTTCTCAAAAATGATTTTCGTTTCACTTTTCATACTCTGGGGAGTCTAAAATTGATGTTTTGAGTCACCATGAAAAAAATTTTTTTTTTGACCCGAGCTTGTGTCGCGACCCAAAATCGACGCACTTGGGAAAAATGTTCTAGCAGGGGCCCTCCCATACAAAAATTTTTTTTTTGACTCACCGGGTAAAATGGTCGCACTTGGTAAAAATGTTCTAGCAGGGGCCCTCCCATACAAAAATTTTTTCTTCTCAAAAATGATTTTCGTTTCACTTTTCATACTCAGGGGAGTCTAAAATTGATGTTTTGAGTCACCGTGAAAAAAAAATTTTTTTGACCCGAGCTTGTGTCGGCGACCCAAAATCGACGCACTTGGGAAAAATGTTCTAGCAGGGGCCCTCCCATACAAAAATTTTTTCTTCTCAAAAATGATTTTCGTTTCACTTTTCATACTCAGGGGAGTCTAAAATTGATGTTTTGAGTCACCGAGAAAAAAAAATTTTTTTGACCCGAGCTTGTGTCGGCGACCCAAAATCGACGCACTTGGGAAAAATGTTCTAGCAGGGGCCCTCCCATACAAAAATTTTTTTTTTGACTCACCGGGTAAAATGGTCGCACTTGGTAAAAATGTTCTAGCAGGGGCCCTCCCATACAAAAATTTTTTCTTCTCAAAAATGATTTTCGTTTCACTTTTCATACTCAGGGGAGTCTAAAATTGATGTTTTGAGTCACCGTGAAAAAAAAATTTTTTTGACCCGAGCTTGTGTCGGCGACCCAAAATCGACGCACTTGGGAAATATGTTCTAGCAGGGGCCCTCCCATACAAAAATTTTTTCTTCTCAAAAATGATTTTCGTTTCACTTTTCATACTCAGGGGAGTCTAATTTTGAAGTTTTGAGTCACCGTGAAAAAAATTTTTTTTTTGACTCACCGGGTAAAATGGTCGCACTTGGTAAAAATGTTCTAGCAGGGGCCCTCCCATACAAAAAATTTTTATTTCTCAAATCGATCCGTGGTTTCACTTTTCATACTCTAGGGCCCATTTGCTTCAACTTTGGAAAAAATTTTCGATGATGAAAAATTTTCACCTTCGACGTCCATCGACCACTCGACCCGAACTTGGTACTTTTGTATGGAGGTACCCGAGTGGTGACTTTTTCATACAAAAATTTTTATTTCTCAAATCGATCCGTGGTTTCACTTTTCATACTCTAGGGCCCATTTGCTTCAACTTTGGAAAAAATTTTCGATGATGAAAAATTTTCACCTTCGACGTCCATCGACCACTCGACCCGAACTTGGTACTTTTGTATGGAGGTACCCGAGTGGTGACTTTTTCATACAAAAATTTTTTTGCGAATACGTGTTCGTTCGCGATCATTTAGGCCATGAACCGCAAGTCCGCTGCGATAGAAATAGTGCATTGTAGTTACTCGACGAGAAAAAAAATCGGGACTTAGAAAAATTTTTGAAAGTCAAATCGTATTGACTTCCAACAACACCTGATAATAAACACACATTGCCTGTTGCACCACAGATCGCATTTGACTTAACAAATCGCCTGTTGGTACGCACATCACCATCGACTTTACCAATCGCGTTTCGCACCGCTAATCCCACTTGGCGTGGAGCCACGCACATAATGTTGCGAGGAGAGTATTAATCGGGACTTAGCGTTTTAAGCTCGCGAACACTCCACTATGGGAGTGCACGCAAGCACCAACTGTACACACACAACACAACAATCACTCTCGCGAACACTCCATTCCCAAAGTGAACGCGAGCACCAGCAAGCATGGGTCGCCTGAGAGGATCGATGCGAACGCATCTCTACAACTCGCAGCTCCCAGCCTGTAGTCCCGTCGTTTGCGGGCGGTCGAAGGTGTCGAAACTAGTTGTATCCACGGTCGACGGAAACACAGCCACCAGGGTTCCCTGTGGTAAGGTACTTCCACGTGCAGCGTGCTCCCGCCCGTTGCGGCTCAGTCTAGTGCTATAGCGGGGATGAGACGTCAGTGTGCGCGGGGCAGCACCGACGGATCTCGGAGGGTTGTTAAGCCCGCTAGCTTCCGATCACCTAATGGGTTTGAGAAGCGCTATCAGCTCGGATTGGATACGACCTTAGAGGCGTTCAGGCATAATCCAGCGGACGTAGCGTCATACCAAAGTCCGGTCGAACTAGTATTGAGCCAGTGGTCCGTACCTGTG
>NW_026453526.1:625000-635000 GCF_943734755.1 Anopheles moucheti
GCCTGATAGTGCGACTAACGGGCTTTGATAGTGCGACCAACGGGCTTGATAGTGCGACCTATGGGCTTGATAGTGCGACTAACGGGCTTGATAGTGCGACTTATGGGCTTGATAGTGCGACTTATGGGCTTGATAGTGCGACTTACGGGCTTGCTTTTCCATGTTTTTCGCATCGAGCTTCGGTTCGTTTCGAATAATTTTGTCCATGTTTTTCGTTTGCTACGAGAGGTTCGGTTCGTTTTCAGTTATCCCTGTGTTCATGGTTTTCGTGTGCTTCGAGAGGTGTGGTCCGTGTTTTTGAGTACTCTTGTCCATGATTTTCGTGTGCTTCTAGAGGTTTGGTCCGATTTTCAGTACTCTTGTCCATGCTTTCACATGCTCTGATAGGTAGGTTCGTTCTCAGTTATCCCTGTGTTCATGGTTTTCGTGTGCTTCCATAGGTTTGGTCCGTGTTTTTGAGTACTCTTGTCCATGATTTTCGTGTGCTTCTAGAGGTTTGGTCCGATTTTCAGTACTCTTGTCCATGCTTTCACATGCTCTGATAGGTAGGTTCGTTCTCAGTTATCCCTGTGTTCATGGTTTTCGTGTGCTTCCATAGGTTTGGTCCGTGTTTTTGAGTACTCTTGTCCATGATTTTCGTGTGCTTCTAGAGGTTTGGTCCGATTTTCAGTACTCTTGTCCATGACTTTCGTTTGCTTCGATTCGTTCACTCTATTACTCTTGTCTGTGGTTTTCGTTTGCTTCGATTCGTTCACTCTATTACTCTTGTCTTTGGTTTTCGTTTGCTTCGATTCGTTCACTCCATTACTCTTGTCTGTGGTTTTCGTTTGCTTCGATTCGTTCAGTCCATTACCCTTGTTTGCGGTTTTCGTTTGCTTCGATTCGTTCAGTCCATTACTCTTGTATGTGATTTTCGTTTGCTTCGAGTCGTTCAGTCCATTACCCTTGTCTATGATTTTCGTTTGCTTCGAGTCGTTCAGTCCAATACTTACCCTTGTCTATGATTTTCGCTCTAAGCCCAGTCGCCCTGCGCTCTGGAAATCACATTCCAACTCTATCACCGATAGCGCTCACACCTTGGAAACCACATTTCACCCAGGGGACCTTAGGGTGGATTTTGAGCCTTTCGGGATTGCGAAACCATCATTTAACACTCTAAACTTAATTTCCGCAATCCCAGACGCACTTTCCATATGGTCTCCAAAAATGCGTGTGAGCTGACCTGGTCCCTTATAATAGGCAATGAACACGATTTTGGCAAAATATTTTTTTCAAAATTTTTTGACTCACCGGGTAAAATCGAATTTACTTGGGAAAAATGTTCTAGCAGGGGCCCTCCCATACAAATTTTTTTCTTCTCAAAAATGATTTTCGTTTCACTTTTCATACTCAGGGGAGTCTAAAATTGATGTTTTGAGTCACCATGAAAAAAAAATTTTTTTTGACCCTAGCTTGTGTCGCGACCCAAAAATCGACTCACTTGGGAAAAATGTTCTAGCAGGGGCCCTCCCATACAAAAATTTTTTCTTCTCAAAAATGATTTTCGTTTCACTTTTCATACTCAGGGGAGTCTAAAATTGATGTTTTGAGTCACGGTGAAAAAAAAAATTTTTTGACTTGAGCTTGTGTCGGCGACCCAAAATCGACGCACTTGGGAAAAATGTTCTAGCAGGGGCCCTCCCATACAAAAATTTTTTCTTCTCAAAAATGATTTTCGTTTCACTTTTCATACTCAGGGGAGTCTAAAATTGATGTTTTGAGTCACCGAGAAAAAAAAATTTTTTTGACCCGAGCTTGTGTCGGCGACCCAAAAATCGACGCACTTGGGAAAAATGTTCTAGCAGGGGCCCTCCCATACAAAAATTTTTTCTTCTCAAAAATGATTTTCGTTTCACTTTTCATACTCAGGGGAGTCTAAAATTGATGTTTTGAGTCACCGAGAAAAAAAAATTTTTTTGACCCGAGCTTGTGTCGGCGACCCAAAAATCGACGCACTTGGGAAATATGTTCTAGCAGGGGCCCTCCCATACAAAAATTTTTTCTTCTCAAAAATGATTTTCGTTTCACTTTTCATACTCAGGGGAGTCTAAAATTGATGTTTTGAGTCACGGTGAAAAAAAAAATTTTTTGACCCGAGCTTGTGTCGGCGACCCAAAATCGACGCACTTGGGAAAAATGTTCTAGCAGGGGCCCTCCCATACAAATTTTTTTCTTCTCAAAAATGATTTTCGTTTCACTTTTCATACTCAGGGGAGTCTAAAATTGATGTTTTGAGTCACCATGAAAAAAAAATTTTTTTTGACCCTAGCTTGTGTCGCGACCCAAAAATCGACTCACTTGGGAAAAATGTTCTAGCAGGGGCCCTCCCATACAAAAATTTTTTCTTCTCAAAAATGATTTTCGTTTCACTTTTCATACTCAGGGGAGTCTAAAATTGATGTTTTGAGTCACGGTGAAAAAAAAAATTTTTTGACCCGAGCTTGTGTCGGCGACCCAAAATCGACGCACTTGGGAAAAATGTTCTAGCAGGGGCCCTCCCATACAAAAATTTTTTCTTCTCAAAAATGATTTTCGTTTCACTTTTCATACTCAGGGGAGTCTAAAATTGATGTTTTGAGTCACCGTGAAAAAAAAATTTTTTTGACCCGAGCTTGTGTCGGCGACCCAAAATCGACGCACTTGGGAAAAATGTTCTAGCAGGGGCCCTCCCATACAAAAATTTTTTCTTCTCAAAAATGATTTTCGTTTCACTTTTCATACTCAGGGGAGTCTAAAATTGATGTTTTGAGTCACCGAGAAAAAAAAATTTTTTTGACCCGAGCTTGTGTCGGCGACCCAAAAATCGACGCACTTGGGAAAAATGTTCTAGCAGGGGCCCTCCCATACAAAAATTTTTTCTTCTCAAAAATGATTTTCGTTTCACTTTTCATACTCAGGGGAGTCTAAAATTGATGTTTTGAGTCACCGAGAAAAAAAAATTTTTTTGACCCGAGCTTGTGTCGGCGACCCAAAAATCGACGCACTTGGGAAAAATGTTCTAGCAGGGGCCCTCCCATACAAAAATTTTTTCTTCTCAAAAATGATTTTCGTTTCACTTTTCATACTCAGGGGAGTCTAAAATTGATGTTTTGAGTCACCGTGAAAAAAAAATTTTTTTGACCCGAGCTTGTGTCGGCGACCCAAAATCGACGCACTTGGGAAAAATGTTCTAGCAGGGGCCCTCCCATACAAAATTTTTTTCTTCTCAAAAATGATTTTCGTTTCACTTTTCATACTCAGGGGAGTCTAAAATTGATGTTTTGAGTCACCGTGAAAAAAAAATTTTTTTGACCCGAGCTTGTGTCGGCGACCCAAAATCGACGCACTTGGGAAAAATGTTCTAGCAGGGGCCCTCCCATACAAAATTTTTTTCTTCTCAAAAATGATTTTCGTTTCACTTTTCATACTCAGGGGAGTCTAAAATTGATGTTTTGAGTCACCGTGAAAAAAAAATTTTTTTGACCCGAGCTTGTGTCGGCGACCCAAAATCGACGCACTTGGGAAAAATGTTCTAGCAGGGGCCCTCCCATACAAAAATTTTTTCTTCTCAAAAATGATTTTCGTTTCACTTTTCATACTCAGGGGAGTCTAAAATTGATGTTTTGAGTCACGGTGAAAAAAAATTTTTTTTTGACTCACCGGGTAAAATGGTCGCACTTGGGAAAAATGTTCTACCAGGGGCCCTCCCATACAAAAAATTTTTATTTCTCAAATCGATCCGTGGTTTCACTTTTCATACTCTAGGGCCCATTTGCTTCAACTTTGGAAAAAATTTTCGATGATGAAAAATTTTCGCCTTCGACGTCCATCGACCACTCGACCCGAACTTGGTACTTTTGTATGGAGGTACCCGAATGGTGACTTTTTCATACAAAAATTTTTATTTCTCAAATCGATCCGTGGTTTCACTTTTCATACTCTAGGGCCCAATTGCTTCAACTTTGGAAAAAATTTTCGATGATGAAAAATTTTCGCCTTCGACGTCCATCGACCACTCGACCCGAACTTGGTACTTTTGTATGGAGGTACCCGAATGGTGACTTTTTCATACAAAAATTTTTATTTCTCAAATCGATCCGTGGTTTCACTTTTCATACTCTAGGGCCCAATTGCTTCAACTTTGGAAAAAAATTTCGATGATGAAAAATTTTCGCCTTCGACGTCCATCGACCACTCGACCCGAACTTGGTACTTTTGTATGGAGGTACCCGAATGGTGACTTTTTCATACAAAAATTTTTATTTCTCAAATCGATCCGTGGTTTCACTTTTCATACTCTAGGGCCCAATTGCTTCAACTTTGGAAAAAATTTTCGATGATGAAAAATTTTCACCTTCGACGTCCATCGACCACTTGACCCGAACTTGGTACTTTTGTATGGAGGTACCCGAGTGGTGACTTTTTCATACAAAAATTTTTATTTCTCAAATCGATCCGTGGTTTCACTTTTCATACTCTAGGGCCCATTTGCTTCAACTTTGGAAAAAATTTTCGATGATGAAAAATTTTCACCTTCGACGTCCATCGACCACTCGACCCGAACTTGGTACTTTTGTATGGAGGTACCCAAGTGGTGACTTTTTCATACAAAAATTTTTTTGCGAATACGTGTTCGTTCGCGATCATTTAGGCCATGAACAACAAGTCCGCTGCGATAGAAATAGTGCATTGTAGTTACTCGACGAGAAAAAAAATCGGGACTTAGAAAAATTTTTGAAAGTCAAATCGTATTGACTTCCAACAACACCTGATAATAAACACACATTGCCTGTTGCACCACAGTTCGCATTTGACTTAACAAATCGCCTGTTGGTACGCACATCACCATCGACTTTACCAATCGCGTTTCGCACCGCTAATCCCACTTGGCGTGGAGCCACGCACATAATGTTGCGAGGAGAGTATTAATCGGGACTTAGCGTTTTAAGCTCGCGAACACTCCACTATGGGAGTGCACGCAAGCACCAACTGTACACACACAACACAACAATCACTCTCGCGAACACTCCATTCCCAAAGTGAACGCGAGCACCAGCAAGCATGGGTCGCCTGAGAGGATCGATGCGAACGCATCTCTACAACTCGCAGCTCCCAGCCTGTAGTCCCGTCGTTTGCGGGCGGTCGAAGGTGTCGAAACTAGTTGTATCCACGGTCGACGGAAACACAGCCACCAGGGTTCCCTGTGGTAAGGTACTTCCACGTGCAGCGTGCTCCCGCCCGTTGCGGCTCAGTCTAGTGCTATAGCGGGGATGAGACGTCAGTGTGCGCGGGGCAGCACCGACGGATCTCGGAGGGTTGTTAAGCCCGCTAGCTTCCGATCACCTAATGGGTTTGAGAAGCGCTATCAGCTCGGATTGGATACGACCTTAGAGGCGTTCAGGCATAATCCAGCGGACGTAGCGTCATACCAAAGTCCGGTCGAACTAGTATTGAGCCAGTGGTCCGTACCTGTGGTTCCTCTCGTACTGCACAGGAATTCCGTTAAGATAGCGGCAAACAGCACACACCAGTAGGGTAAAACTAACCTGTCTCACGACGGTCTAAACCCAGCTCACGTTCCCTTGAAAGGGTGAACAATCCTACGCTTGGTGAATTTTGCTTCACAATGATAGGAAGAGCCGACATCGAAGGATCAAAAAGCCACGTCGCTATGAACGCTTGGCGGCCACAAGCCAGTTATCCCTGTGTGTGCGTAGCTGTCATTCACGGTGTTAGGACGTGCCTCTGTGTCGCTCGTGTTAAAATACGAAAATCAGGGTGTAAAATTGCGAAAAAAGGGCTAAAAAGTGTTATAAACATTGAGTTTTAGTGCCTTTTACCTTTTAATGGTGGAAAAATAACAAAACAGGACGATGCTCGCCTGATAAAAGCGATATAAATCTCTCCCATACATTTTGTATGGGAACAAACAAGTGCTTTTTATTCGCGAAAGGGACGACAAAAACATCAAGTGGCACGTTTATTACGTAGTGGCGACGCCGAAGAACAATTTTCCGGACGGTTGCAGTGTGGAAAACGCCACAAAACTGAGAAAAAAGTGCGTGAAAAACAGCGGCAGAGCGGCGTCAGGTGGATCGTCGCGTGTGTACGTGTTGACGTGTTGACGTTTGTGCTGACGTCATCGGCGTCATTGGCAAAGCTTTCGGCTCCGAGCTTTCGCCTTAGCCGAGACACGGGGCAGCGCCATCTATCGGAACTAACGGGAGACTTCATCAGTGGCGTCACCTGGTGGACGATAGCGGATTCAGCGGTAGCGGCGACAACAACCCGTGCGCTTGGGAGATTTCAACGTCGGTACCAGCGGGCAACCCGGGTCGGTGTATGCGGGTTGCATACCGACAGGCGGTGATCTCAACGCTGGATAAGGAGGCGAACCCGGGCAAAATATTTATTGGTTTTAAATATTTGTTTTCCGAAACTAATATTTATTTTTGGTTTTAGAGCAAATATAACAATAAATAAAAACCTTGATAGGCTGGCCTTCACAGGGCCATGGACAGGGGCTTAAGGGCGCGAACACTCTCGGTTGACGAACCGAGCGCAGCCACCACCAGGAGCAGATCGGCCATGAGCGCGGGCAAGCGGCTCACTGTCCCGCTAACGCCGGTGATGGAGGGTGTGGCTGTTAGTGGAGCCACGAGCTCCAGCAAGTATGCGGCCAGGTTGGTGACTGGCACTGGAGGTTCTCCGTCGAGCGAGGTGCGACGCATCATTAGCGAGGCGAAACTCGACAGCGAGATGTTGCTTGCGGTCGTCAAAAAGCTGGAGGAGCAGGTAACGCTCCTGCGAGTTCAGATGGAGGCGGCAGCTGAGCAGGCTCGGCAAGACCTCCGCGAGGCGCGTCTGGAGGCTCGGCAGCGGGAGGAGCGGCTGGTTGCTGACAATCAGCAGCTGCGCGAGGAGCTCCGGAAGGAGCGGGAGTTGTTGACGGCGCTGGTGGCACAGACCGTCGGGCAGAACCAGCAGCCAACTACTGTGCAGCAGCAGCTGGAGCGGGCCACGCAGCAGAGCACGCAGCAGCGTGGATATCAGCAGGACGCGGTGGTGGCTACGAGCAAGCCACCTCAGACGACGGATGGCGGCTCCTGGGTTGAGGTGGTGCGTCGTAAGCCGCCACGTCAGCAGACGGCTGAGCAACAGCGGCAGCAACAGTGGCCACAGCTTCCGCAACGGCAGCAGCAACAGCAGCGGCAGCAACCGCAGCAACGACAACAGCCGCAACGGCCTCTGCCACAGCGGTCCGTGGTGCAGCAGCAGGTCATGCCGCGTCTGCAATCTGAGCCACGCAAGCAGCTGGCGAAGAAAAAGCTGGACGCCATCGAGGTAGCCCCAGGCGAGGGTCAGTCATGGACGGATGTTTACCAGCTGATCCGTAGTGCTCCGTCGTTGGCCGAAGACCAGGCCAAGCTAGGAGTCGGGCGACGGACGACGCGTGATCGGCTGGTCATGGACCTTCAAGAAGGCGTCAACGCGCAGGAAGTCCTGGAACGGGTGCAGCAGGTCTGCGCGCAGGCTGCAGCTCCGGCCACCACCCGTTTGGTGACGGAGACGGTTGAGGTCCGCCTTGATGAGGTGGACCCTTTAGCGGTTGCATCGGATGTGGCGATGGCGGTGAAAGCAGTTTGCTCGGAGTCGGTGAGCGAATCCGCCGTGCATCTCACGAAGGCGTGGAACGGCACGCAGACGGCGTATGTAAAGATGTCGGCCAAGGTGGCGGACCGTGTTCACCAGCAGCATGTGCGAGTGTTGCACACCTCCTGCCTGGCGACGCGACTGGCACCTCCGACTCGGGGACAACTGCGGTGCTTCAAGTGCCTGGAGCACGGACATCTGCGGCACCAGTGCAGGAGCGAGATCGACAGATCGGCGCACTGCATCCGTTGCGGTCAACCAGGCCACCTGGCCCGAGTCTGCACAGCGGAGGTGTGCTGCGCGGTTTGCAAGGGCCCTCACCGGGTGGGACATCCGTCCTGCACTCGGGTCTGAAGGTCCTGCAGATCAACCTCGGGCGCAGCCGGGTTGCACAGGACCTGATGCTGCAGACGGCACGGGAGCAGCGGGTGGACGTCGTCATTGCCTGCGAGCTGTACAAGCCGCCTCGGGATAACGGCAGATGGGCGGTGGATGAGGCGCAGAGTGTGGCAGTGGTCGCCACCGGGGCTTACCCCATCCAACGCCTGTGGGGTAGCGTCCATCCCGGGCTGGTGGTGGCCACAGTGGCAGGTGTCACCTTTGCCAGCTGTTACGTTTCGCCGAACATCGGGCCAGCGGACTTTGGCGCCTATCTCGAGGCGGTGGAGATGGCGTTGGTTGGTCACCAGCACATCGTGCTTGCCGGTGATTTCAACGCGTGGAGCCAGGAGTGGGGATGTCCCCGCACAACATCCAGGGGCCACTCGCTCATGGGGACGGTGCAGCATCTGCAGCTCGATGTTGTCAACCGCGGCAATGTACCCACCTTCATGGGCAACGGGGTTGCGCGCGAAAGCATCGTGGACGTCTCGTTCGCAAGCACCTCGATCGCCTTGCCTGGGACCTGGAGGGTGAGTTCCACCTTCACCCACAGCGACCATCGTTACGTGGAGTATTCCGTCGGTGTGCCGGGTCGGCAGGGACAGCGGCAGCAGCATCAGCCATCGCAGACGCACGGGAGCGGGGCTATCGCGTCGCACGCCGGGATTCGCTGGAAGACCTCCCTCTTCCGCAGCGAGGACTACAAGACCGCCCTCGTCGACTGTCGCTTCGCAGAAGCTGATACGTCTGAGGCGCTGGTCGGAGCGTTGACCCTCGCTTGCGACACCACCATGGAGAGGGTAGGCAGGCCGAAGCAGCATCAACAGCCACGGCTGTACTGGTGGACTCCGGAGCTGGGCGACATGCGTCGGGAGTGCGAGCTTGCCGAGGAGAGGCTTAGTGCTGCCACAGGGTCGGCGGACCGCGACGTGGAGACCGCTCGCCTTCAAGACCTGCGACGACAGCTGCGGCGAGCGATCCAGGAGAGCCGGAGCGGGAAGCTGCAGGAGCTGATTGACGCAGTCGACAGCGACGTGTTTGGTCTCGGGTACCAGGTGGTGATGGCCAAGCTGCGTGGCCGAACACCGCAGGAGACCGACCGAGCGGTATTAGAGCCAATCGTTGACGCGCTCTTCCCGGCTCATCCCGCCTTCGAGTGGCCAGTCATCGAGCGGACGGACGACGAGGAGGCCCTACGACCCGTCACTGAAGCGGAGATCCTGGCGATGGCCGACAGGATGGCTCCGTCGAAGGCCCCGGGACTGGATGGGATCCCGAACGTCGCGGTGAAGGCCGCAATCAGAGAGCACCCGGCGACGTTTGCCCGGGTGTTCAATGATTTGCTGGAGAGAGGCGAGTTTCCGAAGGAATGGAAGGAGGCGCGGCTAGTCCTGGTGCCCAAACCGGGCAAGCCACCGGGCGATCCTGCGGCGAGTCGTCCGCTGCTCCTTGAGGGAGCAGTCCCGAAAATGTTCGAGAGGTGCGTCTTGGACCGCCTCAACGATCATTTGGAGGACAGCAGTGCCCCTCAACTGTCGCCGGAGCAATATGGCTTTCGTCGCGGGAGGTCGACGGTCCAGGCCATCCAGCGGGTCGTCGAGCGGGGCGAGTTTGCGCGCACATTCCACCGGACGAACGGACGCGATCCACGGTGTCTGGTGGTGGCAGCACTGGATGTCCAGAACGCTTTTAACACGGCGAGCTGGAGGGCGATCGCCACGGCTCTGGAGGAGAAACGCGTTCCTGCAGCGTTGAGGAGAATTTTGCGCAGCTACTTCTCCGAGCGCGAGCTGGTCTACGAGACCAGTGAAGGACCGGTGCGCAGGAAGGTGTCGGCTGGCGTACCGCAGGGCTCCATTGTCGGTCCCACATTGTGGAACACAATGTACGACGGAGTCCTGCGGCTGGCGTTCCCGGACGGCGTGGAGGCGATTGGGTTCGCGGACGA
>NW_026453526.1:640000-647500 GCF_943734755.1 Anopheles moucheti
TCGTGCCGTTCGACGGGCCTATCACCCTCTGTGGGATAATGGGCCACCTTCAAGTTGAACTTGAACTGTTTGCACCGTAAGTGGTAGATAACGGACCGGTCCAGTACACGGAATCGGACAGACGCGAGGTACGCGCCGTCCCTACGTGCTGAGCTTATCCCGTTTCGCTCGCAGCTACTCAGGGAATCCCTGTTGGTTTCTTGTCCTCCCCTTATTAATATGCTTAAATTCTGGGGGTTCTCACACATCACTTGAGGCCTACGTTGGATTTTTCCCGAATGGTAAATAGTAGCACGCACTTGTTCGCTTGTATCCAGCGGGTGGGCGTACCGCACGCGTTACACGACTCGGCCAGACGGCGGGTCCCGGCAACAGACGGCAAGCCAGGTGTTCAAGGGCTTCCGGTGCTCCCAGGTTGTCTTATAGCCGAAGTTCGAACCGTGCGACACGACACGCACCCACTGGGCCAACTGTACCGCCTTACCATTTCAGCGCCCAAGGTCCCCCGCGGAAGGGGTCCGAGCACGCCATGATGCACAGTGCGCCAAACGCGTGTGTTCAAGCCTGCGACACACTCCCGGGCGTGCTGCTCGCCCAGGCGTGCCGCTGGTACGCGGGCGTCCTGTAGTTATGGAATAGTGTGTAACAAGAATTGGTAGGCACTCAAGAATGTGTGCATCGGTCGGGTTTAAACGTCCGATGCGCCATATGCGTTCAACGTGTCGGTGTTCATGTGTCCTGCAGTTCACATTCTGACGCGCATTTAGCTGCGGTCTTCATCGATCCATGAGCCGAGTGATCCCCTGCCTAGGGTTTTGGTATGTTCAACTGTCTCCTATGTTTTCGTTATGCGCTAGGTGCATCTCTCACAACTTAAGTTCCCCGGACAGCGTAACCGTGCACCTCTCGGTTCCTTCGAAGCCGTCCAGGGTGGACAAGGATGACCATTGGTCTTCCTTCCCATTGATCGACGCGCGATGTGGGCGGCATCGGCGCGATCTTGCACAACTTTCGTTCTCTTGATTAGGTTCTCTCTCGCTCGAGGCCAGTGTTTAAATATGTTCTAGTGGGTCTTTACCTTCGCCCATGTGTCACACACTTTACGCGTTCGATGGCTGCCATTGGGAGTGTGCGCACAGGTACGAAGGCCACTGGCCTACGGTCGCGCACGCTCAATATCGTAGTATAGACACACCTCTCTCGCGGGTCTAATTGGCGTGCGCGGCCCCCAAAAGGTAACATAGCAGTTTGTTCTGCTGATACCGTGTTTCTCTATCTCTCTAACCAACTCACACAACAACATATATGTATTGATCGGTAATGATCCTTCCGCAGGTTCACCTACGGAAACCTTGTTACGACTTTTACTTCCTCTAAATCATCAAGTTCGGTCAACTTCGGCCATGCCAGCTGCAGCTCACGAAGGAACCGCGGAAGGTGTGCCTCCAGAGACCTCACTAAATAATCCATCGGTAGTAGCGACGGGCGGTGTGTACAAAGGGCAGGGACGTAATCAGCGCTAGCTAATGACTAGCACTTACTAGAAATTCCAGGTTCATGGGGACCGTTGCAGTCCCCAATCCCAACTAAATGAGCATTTGGGTGATTTCCCGTTCCTCTCGGAATGGGGGCGCCAATTGGCGAGAACACGCTGCTGCTCACATTGTAGCACGCGTGCAGCCCAGAACATCTAAGGGCATCACGGACCTGTTATCGCTCATTCTCACCTTGCTAAACACAAGTTGTCCCGCTAAGCAGGGCAAACGTGGCCGACGACCGCCCGTGAAGGGGCCGCCGGCCTTGACGTCAGGTGCGCCCGGAGGTGCACTGCTGACAGCGTTCTAGTTAGCTTGTTTGAGTCGCGTTCGTTATCGGAATTAACCAGACAAATCATTCCACGAACTAAGAACGGCCATGCACCACTACCCTTAAATTTGAGAAAGAGCTCTCAATCTGTCTTACCTCGATAAGTTCGGACCTGGTAAATTTTCCCGTGTTGAGTCAAATTAAGCCGCAAGCTCCACTTCGTTTTTTTTTTTTTTTTTTTTTTTTTTTTTTTTTTTTTTTTTTTTTGTTAACACTCAAGGGATTTATTTGTACAAAAGCTTAAAATTAAACTTATATCTATCCCTTGTCTCCCCCTCCTGGACCCGTTCCCTAGCGGGGCTTGGGACCAGGAGTATTAAGCGCACGTGGCATCGCCTTTATTAATTCCATTAATCGTATGGGTCTCCCATCGCATTCGATAATGCCGTTTCTCTATTTACTTTCCACCCCCGAAATTCCCCTCGCTTATCGGCCGGAAGTAGTAGATTCCGTGATAGATGCCAGGGAGTCTGCAGATAGCACCTCACGCACCCCCTGGTTGGACGGCTCCCTTCGTGATGTTCGACGTAGCCGCTCCATCTCTCGTCTTCTCACACGCCGCCGGATGATGTCCGCCTCCGAAGGGGCTGTCCGACTCCGCCGGCTTCTACCTCGTGGGACTGGTGGTAGAGTCCCTTCCCTCGCCCGTTGACGATAGACCCGCTGTAGGTAGAGTCTTCGCTCATGTCGCGCTCTCAAGGTACTCGGAGAAGGAGGCAGTCCGCGTCCTCGTGTGGGGATGGGTGGTGGCGCTTCTCCTGCTTCCTCCGCCTGCACCGCCGCCATCAGAATGATCCTCTCACGATCACGTTCAGCTGCTGCCAGTGCGGATGCAAGGCGCACTTCCGCCCGTTCTTCAGCACTTCGACGACCTCTTCTGTTTCGGCTGGCTCGACCTCGGTTGACTCGGAAGAGGTCCGCCACCCCGTCGACAGACACCTGCTCGCCATCCTGTGCACCAGCATCGTCTGCTGATGTTATCGCCGGTTGCGATTCGAGATGTGCACGAAGGTTGAGCTGCAGCTCATCCTCGCGCCAGAGCTGCTGTAACACCTTCGTGATTCTGCGAGCAGCTTCCTGGATGTTGTTCCACCGCTCGGGGCTCTCCAGCAACTTCATGCCCATGTTGTCCTCGTTGACCGGGTCGCTGGTGCCGTACCCCAGCAGCTCCACTCGGATGTCCTGGAACACCTCGCACCGGAACAGCACGTGGGCCACCGACTCGACAGACCCCGGGCACCGTGGGCACTCCGCCGATGGGGCAAAACCGCAGACATGGAGGTATTCCCGGAAGAAACCGTGCCCGGTTAACACCTGCGAGAGGTGGAAATCCACCTCTCCATGCCGCCTTCCCATCCACTGGTGCAGGTCCGGGATCACTCGGTGGGCCCAAACCACGTACCGACTGGCCGTTGCTGCTGCGGCCGCCTCGTCCCATGCTCTCTGCCACTCCTGCAGAGTCCTCTGCCGCTCCTCCAGCCGGATGTCCTTGCGGCTGGCACCCGGAGCAGCTAGGAGCCTCCGATGGCACCTTGCGTCCTCTCGCACCAGCAGCCTGAACGGCACAAGGCCTGCTAGCACGACTCCGGTCTCGTATGCCACCGACACGAACGAGCTGGTGACGCCACGTGCCAGGGGCTTCTGCACCTGGGCCAGCTTCCGTCGGCACCACTGCAGATCCGTCGCCTCAGACCACACGGGGGCAGCATACCGGACGATCGACTCCGCCACCGCCGCCAACAACCGACGCTTGGCCACCTGGGGTCCACTGTGGTTTCTCATGACTGAGGTGACCACGCCTACCACGCGGAGGGCTTTGGCCGTCGACAGCTCCACGTGTGGCTTCCACGAAAGGTGGTCGTGGATCTGGACCCCCAGGTACCGGATCGACTGCTTACTGTGGATGATGGTGTCTCCGACGCGGAACGGCACCCTCAGTTCACCTCTCCGCAGGCTGGAGATCATCACGCCCTCGGTCTTCTCCGGAGCGAGCTGCAGGTGATGGTCCTCCATCCAGGCCGCGATCGCGTCCACCGCCTGTTCAGCTACAGATGCCGCCTCCTCTGGTGTGCACCCCTGTGCCAGGACCGCAATATCGTCCGCAAAGCCGATAACGCTGGCCCCTTCGGGGAGCTCGACCCGTAACACGCCGTCATACATAATGTTCCACAGTGTCGGGCCCAGGATGGACCCCTGTGGAACACCTGCAGTCACTCGACGTGTAACGGGCCCGTCTGCGGTGTCATAGACGAGCTCCCTGTCGGTGAAATAGTCCTTCAGGATGTTGCGTATCTGCCTCGGCACGCCCTTGTCCTCGAGCGCAGCAGCGATGCACTGCCAGCTGGCAGTGTTAAATGCGTTGCGCACGTCCAGCGCAACAACCAGGAGGCAGCGCTTGTCCCGGTTGTTAGTCCGTCCGAATGACATCGCGCGACGGCCCGCATTTACCACCAGTTGGATCGCCTGTACAGTCGAACGGCCCTTCCGGAACCCGAACTGGTTTTCCGCCAACCTTGGCGAATCCAAGTCCTCCACGACGTCGTTGATCCGCGTCAGCAGCATCCGCTCATATACCTTTCCTGGGTTGTTCAGCAGCAGGATCGGGCGCGCAGAAGAAGCGAGTCCCGGTGGCTTGCCCGGCTTGGGGACAAGGGCCAGCTTCTGTCTCTTCCATTCATCCGGGAACCGCTCGCTGTCCAAGCATTCCTGGAACATGTCACGAAAGACCTCCGGATGCTTCCGAATGGCGGCAGTCAGAGCGGCATTCGGCACACCGTCCAGACCTGGGGCCTTCCGCGGGTTCAGTGAGCTCGCGATGTCCAGCAGCTCCTGCGTTGAGACGGCCCGAACTGGTTCCTCTTCCCCTCTCTCCAGGACTTGGCTTGACGACGAAGGCCAGTCAACTGGAGGATGCTGGGGGAACAGAGTGGAGACGACGCCCTCCAGAACCGATGGGTCGCGCTCCCGCGCTGTCCAGCTTCCACGGAGGCGGCTTAGCACGTTACGGAACCACTGTCCCGTCTCGTCATCCGCGAGCCCCTGCAGCATCTCGTCGAAGTGCGTTCTCTTGCTGGTGGTGATAGCTGTCTCCAGGGCGGTCCGCACCTGAAGGAGATCGCTGGCTGCGGCGAGCTGCTCTGCCTCGTTGGTTGCGGCTTCGAAGCGATCCTTAGCGAGGCGGCAGTCCTCACACAAGGCCTCGATCGCTGGCGTCCACCAATAAGCAGGTCGTCCCGAATGGCCTTGCGAAGGGAACACTCGCGCCATGGTTCCATCGCAGGCTTCCGTCAGGACCCTCTCCAAGCTTCCCGCACTTGTAACCCGCTCTGCGAACGATGCTACGTCGAGCGCCACGTCGAAAAGCCGGGCATCAAACTGACGGGTACGCCATCTCGTGCCGCTTTCTCGCGTAGAAGGACTCTCCTGTCGACGACGATCTGCCGCTGGCCGCTGAAGAAACTCCCCCACAGCAAACCAAATGTACACGTGGTCGCTGTACGAGTACCGGCTCATAATCCTCCATCGATGCTCCGGAAAGGTGTTAGCTCCGGCGATGCTGCGACTGGCAAAGGCAACATCCACCACGCTCGGACGAGCCACTCCGTTGCCCAGGAAGGTTGGGGCGGTGCCGGTGTTTAACACCTCCAGCCCCAAGCTGTCGACGAGCTGGACCACAATCTCGCCCTTTGCGTTGGTGCGGCCACTACCCCAAGCGCTATGCCACGCGTTAAGGTCCCCTGCCATGACGACGTGCGAGTGACCTCTCGCTACCACTTCGATGCGCTGCATGATCTCCTCGAACTCTGGAACACCCGCTGAAGGCGACACATAGCAGCAAATGAACAGGACGCCGTTGATCCGGGCAGCCGCGATCCCAGACTGCGTCACGGAGACCACCTGCTGAACCGGATAAGACTCGCTGCTGGCTATGATGGCCACCTTCCCGTCCCTGTCCGCCACCCAGTTCCCGTTGTTCCTGGGAACACTATGCAGCTCCACCATTAAGCAGACGTCCGCCCGCTCCGTCCTCATCGTGTTGAGCGCAAGATCTTGTGCGCTCCTGCTGCGGTTCACGTTAATCTGGAGCACATCCATCTAGTTAGAGGGCTGTGCACCACAAGCTGCAGCACCGATGCGATGGGCACCGCCGCACAGCATACACTTGATGTCATTGGTGCAACCCGACGCCTTGTGGTTGTGGTCGCCGCATCGTATACAACACTTAGACCGGTCGTCCCCAGTACATCTTGCGGCGATGTGCCCCCGCTCCAAACACCGGAAGCACCGAGCCAGCTGACCCGACACTTTTGGGGCTTCGTGCACCGCACAATACGTGTAGCCCAGCTCCAGCCGTCGGTCCTTGACGAGATCGGCTTCTGCTCGTGGGAGGCGCACGCGGGCCCGCTTCGTCATATCACGACGCTCCCAAAGGTTCACGGTAGCTACCGACGACTGCTTGCCCAGAGAGGTCATGATCGCCTTTTTGATAGCTTCTTCGTCGACCATGTTATCAATCCCGGTCAGGACGACCTCAGCCATCTCGGTCCTGACGGATGCAGATCCACTCTCCCCGATGACCTCCTGAATGATGTCCTTCAGCGCGGCACTATCAACGTCGCGGCTCAACGGCAGCAGAAGGTGGTCTTTTGGCGTTCTTCTGCCAACACCAATTTGCCGCTGGAAATCAGCTATCCGCGGACTGGTCCGGAGCTTCACGTACATATCCTTGTAGGACACTCCTGGGGCAGGCACAACGACGATTTCATCTGGACGTTTCCGTCTCGGGCGCCGCTTCTCCTGCTGTTGTTGCATGTTCGTCCACTGCTGCTGCTGGTATGCTGGCTGCTGCTTACTCTGCTTCCGCAGCAACTGGCCCTGCAAACGCCACTGTTGTTGCTGGGGCTGCCCAGCCGAACGCTGTCCGCTCTGATGTTGCTGCGGACGTTGCTGCTGTTGCCGCTGCGGCTGCTGCCGTTGCGAAAGCTGCGGCCACTGCTGCTGATGCTGCTGAGCCGGCTGCTGGCGTGCCGGCTTACGGCGCACCACCTCGGCCCAGGAGCCGCCTTCCTGGTCCGGAGACGGCACCACCGTAGCCGTCACCGCACCCTCTCGCTGTTGTGCCAGCTGCTGCTGCTGCTGTCGCCACCGTTGGCGCTGCTGGTCATCCAGTTGCTGCCGCTGGTCTTGCCGTCTTTGGAACTCCTGCTTTCGCAGCAGCTCCTGCTCTCGCTGCAGATCCTGCTGGCTCCCCAGTCGAGCTCCACCGATATCCCCAAGAGTTTGCGCCAGAAGAGCGTTGAAGAGCTCTTTCTCCTTGCGGAGCTCCTCGCGATGTTCAGCTTCGCGCAAACGGGTGTCCTGTCGCGCCTGCTTCGCCTCCTCTCGCGCTTCCTTCAGCTGTGTGCTAGAGGTCTCCATTTGCAGGCGCAACAACTGGATTTGCTCCTCCAACCGCTTAACCAAACCGACCAACATCTCATTGTCGGCTTTAGAATCAGCCAACATCCGGCGTACATCTCCAGTAGAAACCAGCGTTGAAGTAGACGCCGGTTTCGTCCCCGGTTTCGTTGCCGTTACCGGAGGTTTTGCACCTCCCGTCGCCATAGCCTTCGCTGGTGCACTAGTCGATTCTCG
>NW_026453526.1:652500-672500 GCF_943734755.1 Anopheles moucheti
GTACTCTTGTCCATGCTTTCACATGCTCTGATAGGTAGGTTCGTTCTCAGTTATCCCTGTGTTCATGGTTTTCGTGTGCTTCCATAGGTTTGGTCCGTGTTTTTGAGTACTCTTGTCCATGATTTTCGTGTGCTTCTAGAGGTTTGGTCCGATTTTCAGTACTCTTGTCCATGACTTTCGTTTGCTTCGATTTGTTCAGTCCATTACTCTTGTCTGTGGTTTTCGTTTGCTTCGATTCGTTCACTCTTATTACTCTTGTCTTTGGTTTTCGTTTGCTTCGATTCGTTCACTCCATTACTCTTGTCTGTGGTTTTCGTTTGCTTCGATTCGTTCAGTCCATTACCCTTGTTTGCGGTTTTCGTTTGCTTCGATTCGTTCAGTCCATTACTCTTGTATGTGATTTTCGTTTGCTTCGAGTCGTTCAGTCCATTACCCTTGTCTATGATTTTCGTTTGCTTCGAGTCGTTCAGTCCAATACTTACCTTTGTCTATGATTTTCGCTCTAGCCCAGTCGCCCTGCGCTCTGGAAATCACATTCCAACTCTATCACCGATAGTGCTCACACCTTGGAAACCACATTTCACCCGGGGAACCTTAGGGTGGATTTTGAGCCTTTCGGGATTGCGAAACCATCATTTAACACTCTAAACTTAATTTCCGCAATCCCAGACGCACTTTCCATATGGTCTCCAAAAATGCGTGTGAGCTGACCTGGTCCCTTATAATAGGCAATGAACACGATTTTGGCAAAATATTTTTTTCAAAATTTTTTGACTCACTGGGTAAAATCGAATTTACTTGGGAAAAATGTTCTAGCAGGGGCCCTCCCATACAAAAATTTTTTCTTCTCAAAAATGATTTTCGTTTCACTTTTCATACTCAGGGGAGTCTAAAATTGATGTTTTGAGTCACCGTGAAAAAAAAATTTTTTTGACCCGAGCTTGTGTCGGCGACCCAAAATCGACGCACTTGGGAAAAATGTTCTAGCAGGGGCCCTCCCATACAAAAATTTTTTCTTCTCAAAAATGATTTTCGTTTCACTTTTCATACTCAGGGGAGTCTAAAATTGATGTTTTGAGTCACCGAGAAAAAAAAAATTTTTTGACCCGAGCTTGTGTCGGCGACCCAAAATCGACGCACTTGGGAAATATGTTCTAGCAGGGGCCCTCCCATACAAAAATTTTTTCTTCTCAAAAATGATTTTCGTTTCACTTTTCATACTCAGGGGAGTCTAAAATTGATGTTTTGAGTCACCGTGAAAAAAAAATTTTTTTGACCCGAGCTTGTGTCGGCGACCCAAAATCGACGCACTTGGGAAAAATGTTCTAGCAGGGGCCCTCCCATACAAAAATTTTTTCTTCTCAAAAATGATTTTCGTTTCACTTTTCATACTCAGGGGAGTCTAAAATTGATGTTTTGAGTCACCGTGAAAAAAAAATTTTTTGACCCGAGCTTGTGTCGGCGACCCAAAATCGACGCACTTGGGAAATATGTTCTAGCAGGGGCCCTCCCATACAAAAATTTTTTCTTCTCAAAAATGATTTTCGTTTCACTTTTCATACTCAGGGGAGTCTAAAATTGATGTTTTGAGTCACCGTGAAAAAAAAATTTTTTTGACCCGAGCTTGTGTCGGCGACCCAAAATCGACGCACTTGGGAAATATGTTCTAGCAGGGGCCCTCCCATACAAAAATTTTTTCTTCTCAAAAATGATTTTCGTTTCACTTTTCATACTCAGGGGAGTCTAAAATTGATGTTTTGAGTCACCGAGAAAAAAAAATTTTTTTGACCCGAGCTTGTGTCGGCGACCCAAAATCGACGCACTTGGGAAATATGTTCTAGCAGGGGCCCTCCCATACAAAAATTTTTTCTTCTCAAAAATGATTTTCGTTTCACTTTTCATACTCAGGGGAGTCTAAAATTGATGTTTTGAGTCACCGTGAAAAAAAAATTTTTTTGACCCGAGCTTGTGTCGGCGACCCAAAATCGACGCACTTGGGAAATATGTTCTAGCAGGGGCCCTCCCATACAAAAATTTTTTTTTGACTCACCGGGTAAAATGGTCGCACTTGGGAAAAATGTTCTAGCAGGGGCCCTCCCATACAAAAATTTTTTCTTCTCAAAAATGATTTTCGTTTCACTTTTCATACTCAGGGGAGTCTAAAATTGATGTTTTGAGTCACCGAGAAAAAAAAATTTTTTTGACCCGAGCTTGTGTCGGCGACCCAAAATCGACGCACTTGGGAAAAATGTTCTAGCAGGGGCCCTCCCATACAAAAATTTTTTCTTCTCAAAAATGATTTTCGTTTCACTTTTCATACTCAGGGGAGTCTAAAATTGATGTTTTGAGTCACCGTGAAAAAAAAATTTTTTTGACCCGAGCTTGTGTCGGCGACCCAAAATCGACGCACTTGGGAAAAATGTTCTAGCAGGGGCCCTCCCATACAAAAATTTTTTCTTCTCAAAAATGATTTTCGTTTCACTTTTCATACTCAGGGGAGTCTAAAATTGATGTTTTGAGTCACCGTGAAAAAAAAATTTTTTTGACCCGAGCTTGTGTCGGCGACCCAAAATCGACGCACTTGGGAAATATGTTCTAGCAGGGGCCCTCCCATACAAAAATTTTTTCTTCTCAAAAATGATTTTCGTTTCACTTTTCATACTCAGGGGAGTCTAAAATTGATGTTTTGAGTCACCGTGAAAAAAAAATTTTTTTGACCCGAGCTTGTGTCGGCGACCCAAAATCAACGCACTTGGGAAAAATGTTCTAGCAGGGGCCCTCCCATACAAAAATTTTTTCTTCTCAAAAATGATTTTCGTTTCACTTTTCATACTCAGGGGAGTCTAAAATTGATGTTTTGAGTCACCGTGAAAAAAAAATTTTTTTGACCCGAGCTTGTGTCGGCGACCCAAAATCGACGCACTTGGGAAATATGTTCTAGCAGGGGCCCTCCCATACAAAAATTTTTTCTTCTCAAAAATGATTTTCGTTTCACTTTTCATACTCAGGGGAGTCTAAAATTGATGTTTTGAGTCACCGTGAAAAAAAAATTTTTTTGACCCGAGCTTGTGTCGGCGACCCAAAATCGACGCACTTGGGAAATATGTTCTAGCAGGGGCCCTCCCATACAAAAATTTTTTCTTCTCAAAAATGATTTTCGTTTCACTTTTCATACTCAGGGGAGTCTAAAATTGATGTTTTGAGTCACCGTGAAAAAAAAATTTTTTTGACCCGAGCTTGTGTCGGCGACCCAAAATCGACGCACTTGGGAAAAATGTTCTAGCAGGGGCCCTCCCATACAAAAATTTTTTCTTCTCAAAAATGATTTTCGTTTCACTTTTCATACTCAGGGGAGTCTAAAATTGATGTTTTGAGTCACCGTGAAAAAAAAATTTTTTGACCCGAGCTTGTGTCGGCGACCCAAAATCGACGCACTTGGGAAATATGTTCTAGCAGGGGCCCTCCCATACAAAAATTTTTTCTTCTCAAAAATGATTTTCGTTTCACTTTTCATACTCAGGGGAGTCTAAAATTGATGTTTTGAGTCACCGTGAAAAAAAAATTTTTTTGACCCGAGCTTGTGTCGGCGACCCAAAATCGACGCACTTGGGAAATATGTTCTAGCAGGGGCCCTCCCATACAAAAATTTTTTCTTCTCAAAAATGATTTTCGTTTCACTTTTCATACTCAGGGGAGTCTAAAATTGATGTTTTGAGTCACCGTGAAAAAAAAATTTTTTTGACCCGAGCTTGTGTCGGCGACCCAAAATCGACGCACTTGGGAAATATGTTCTAGCAGGGGCCCTCCCATACAAAAATTTTTTCTTCTCAAAAATGATTTTCGTTTCACTTTTCATACTCAGGGGAGTCTAAAATTGATGTTTTGAGTCACCGTGAAAAAAAAATTTTTTTGACCCGAGCTTGTGTCGGCGACCCAAAATCAACGCACTTGGGAAAAATGTTCTAGCAGGGGCCCTCCCATACAAAAATTTTTTCTTCTCAAAAATGATTTTCGTTTCACTTTTCATACTCAGGGGAGTCTAAAATTGATGTTTTGAGTCACCGTGAAAAAAAAATTTTTTTGACCCGAGCTTGTGTCGGCGACCCAAAATCGACGCACTTGGGAAATATGTTCTAGCAGGGGCCCTCCCATACAAAAATTTTTTCTTCTCAAAAATGATTTTCGTTTCACTTTTCATACTCAGGGGAGTCTAAAATTGATGTTTTGAGTCACCGTGAAAAAAAAATTTTTTTGACCCGAGCTTGTGTCGGCGACCCAAAATCGACGCACTTGGGAAATATGTTCTAGCAGGGGCCCTCCCATACAAAAATTTTTTCTTCTCAAAAATGATTTTCGTTTCACTTTTCATACTCAGGGGAGTCTAAAATTGATGTTTTGAGTCACCGAGAAAAAAAAATTTTTTTGACCCGAGCTTGTGTCGGCGACCCAAAATCGACGCACTTGGGAAAAATGTTCTAGCAGGGGCCCTCCCATACAAAAATTTTTTCTTCTCAAAAATGATTTTCGTTTCACTTTTCATACTCAGGGGAGTCTAAAATTGATGTTTTGAGTCACCGAGAAAAAAAAATTTTTTTGACCCGAGCTTGTGTCGGCGACCCAAAATCGACGCACTTGGGAAAAATGTTCTAGCAGGGGCCCTCCCATACAAAAATTTTTTCTTCTCAAAAATGATTTTCGTTTCACTTTTCATACTCAGGGGAGTCTAAAATTGATGTTTTGAGTCACCGTGAAAAAAAAATTTTTTTGACCCGAGCTTGTGTCGGCGACCCAAAATCGACGCACTTGGGAAAAATGTTCTAGCAGGGGCCCTCCCATACAAAAATTTTTTCTTCTCAAAAATGATTTTCGTTTCACTTTTCATACTCAGGGGAGTCTAAAATTGATGTTTTGAGTCACCGTGAAAAAAAAATTTTTTTGACCCGAGCTTGTGTCGGCGACCCAAAATCGACGCACTTGGGAAATATGTTCTAGCAGGGGCCCTCCCATACAAAAATTTTTTCTTCTCAAAAATGATTTTCGTTTCACTTTTCATACTCAGGGGAGTCTAAAATTGATGTTTTGAGTCACCGTGAAAAAAAAATTTTTTTGACCCGAGCTTGTGTCGGCGACCCAAAATCAACGCACTTGGGAAAAATGTTCTAGCAGGGGCCCTCCCATACAAAAATTTTTCTTCTCAAAAATGATTTTCGTTTCACTTTTCATACTCAGGGGAGTCTAAAATTGATGTTTTGAGTCACCGTGAAAAAAAAATTTTTTTGACCCGAGCTTGTGTCGGCGACCCAAAATCGACGCACTTGGGAAATATGTTCTAGCAGGGGCCCTCCCATACAAAAATTTTTTCTTCTCAAAAATGATTTTCGTTTCACTTTTCATACTCAGGGAGTCTAAAATTGATGTTTTGAGTCACCGTGAAAAAAAAATTTTTTTGACCCGAGCTTGTGTCGGCGACCCAAAATCGACGCACTTGGGAAATATGTTCTAGCAGGGGCCCTCCCATACAAAAATTTTTTCTTCTCAAAAATGATTTTCGTTTCACTTTTCATACTCAGGGGAGTCTAAAATTGATGTTTTGAGTCACCGTGAAAAAAAAATTTTTTTGACCCGAGCTTGTGTCGGCGACCCAAAATCGACGCACTTGGGAAAAATGTTCTAGCAGGGGCCCTCCCATACAAAAATTTTTTCTTCTCAAAAATGATTTTCGTTTCACTTTTCATACTCAGGGGAGTCTAAAATTGATGTTTTGAGTCACCGTGAAAAAAAAATTTTTTGACCCGAGCTTGTGTCGGCGACCCAAAATCGACGCACTTGGGAAATATGTTCTAGCAGGGGCCCTCCCATACAAAAATTTTTTCTTCTCAAAAATGATTTTCGTTTCACTTTTCATACTCAGGGGAGTCTAAAATTGATGTTTTGAGTCACCGTGAAAAAAAAATTTTTTTGACCCGAGCTTGTGTCGGCGACCCAAAATCGACGCACTTGGGAAATATGTTCTAGCAGGGGCCCTCCCATACAAAAATTTTTTCTTCTCAAAAATGATTTTCGTTTCACTTTTCATACTCAGGGGAGTCTAAAATTGATGTTTTGAGTCACCGTGAAAAAAAAATTTTTTTGACCGAGCTTGTGTCGGCGACCCAAAATCGACGCACTTGGGAAATATGTTCTAGCAGGGGCCCTCCCATACAAAAATTTTTTCTTCTCAAAAATGATTTTCGTTTCACTTTTCATACTCAGGGGAGTCTAAAATTGATGTTTTGAGTCACCGTGAAAAAAAAATTTTTTTGACCCGAGCTTGTGTCGGCGACCCAAAATCGACGCACTTGGGAAAAATGTTCTAGCAGGGGCCCTCCCATACAAAAATTTTTTCTTCTCAAAAATGATTTTCGTTTCACTTTTCATACTCAGGGGAGTCTAAAATTGATGTTTTGAGTCACCGTGAAAAAAAAATTTTTTGACCCGAGCTTGTGTCGGCGACCCAAATCGACGCACTTGGGAAATATGTTCTAGCAGGGGCCCTCCCATACAAAAATTTTTTCTTCTCAAAAATGATTTTCGTTTCACTTTTCATACTCAGGGGAGTCTAAAATTGATGTTTTGAGTCACCGTGAAAAAAAAATTTTTTGACCCGAGCTTGTGTCGGCGACCCAAAATCGACGCACTTGGGAAATATGTTCTAGCAGGGGCCCTCCCATACAAAAATTTTTTCTTCTCAAAAATGATTTTCGTTTCACTTTTCATACTCAGGGGAGTCTAAAATTGATGTTTTGAGTCACCGTGAAAAAAAAATTTTTTTTGACCCGAGCTTGTGTCGGCGACCCAAAATCGACGCACTTGGGAAATATGTTCTAGCAGGGGCCCTCCCATACAAAAATTTTTTCTTCTCAAAAATGATTTTCGTTTTCACTTTTCATACTCAGGGGAGTCTAAAATTGATGTTTTGAGTCACCGTGAAAAAAAAATTTTTTTGACCCGAGCTTGTGTCGGCGACCCAAAATCAACGCACTTGGGAAAAATGTTCTAGCAGGGGCCCTCCCATACAAAAATTTTTTCTTCTCAAAAATGATTTTCGTTTCACTTTTCATACTCAGGGGAGTCTAAAATTGATGTTTTGAGTCACCGTGAAAAAAAAATTTTTTTGACCCGAGCTTGTGTCGGCGACCCAAAATCGACGCACTTGGGAAATATGTTCTAGCAGGGGCCCTCCCATACAAAAATTTTTTTCTCTCAAAAATGATTTTCGTTTCACTTTTCATACTCAGGGGAGTCTAAAATTGATGTTTTGAGTCACCGTGAAAAAAAAAATTTTTTTGACCCGAGCTTGTGTCGGCGACCCAAAATCGACGCACTTGGGAAATATGTTCTAGCAGGGGCCCTCCCATACAAAAATTTTTTCTTCTCAAAAATGATTTTCGTTTCGTTTCACTTTTCATACTCAGGGGAGTCTAAAATTGATGTTTTGAGTCACCGAGAAAAAAAAATTTTTTTGACCCGAGCTTGTGTCGGCGACCCAAAATCGACGCACTTGGGAAAAATGTTCTAGCAGGGGCCCTCCCATACAAAAATTTTTTCTTCTCAAAAATGATTTTCGTTTCACTTTTCATACTCAGGGGAGTCTAAAATTGATGTTTTGAGTCACCGAGAAAAAAAAATTTTTTGACCCGAGCTTGTGTCGGGCGACCCAAAATCGACGCACTTGGGAAAAATGTTCTAGCAGGGGCCCTCCCATACAAAAATTTTTTCTTCTCAAAAATGATTTTCGTTTCACTTTTCATACTCAGGGGAGTCTAAAATTGATGTTTTGAGTCACCGTGAAAAAAAATTTTTTTGACCCGAGCTTGTGTCGGCGACCCAAAATCGACGCACTTGGGAAAAATGTTCTAGCAGGGGCCCTCCCATACAAAAATTTTTTCTTCTCAAAAATGATTTTCGTTTCACTTTTCATACTCAGGGGAGTCTAAAATTGATGTTTTGAGTCACCGTGAAAAAAAAATTTTTTTGACCCGAGCTTGTGTCGGCGACCCAAAATCGACGCACTTGGGAAAAATGTTCTAGCAGGGGCCCTCCCATACAAAAATTTTTTCTTCTCAAAAATGATTTTCGTTTCACTTTTCATACTCAGGGGAGTCTAAAATTGATGTTTTGAGTCACCGTGAAAAAAAAATTTTTTGACCCGAGCTTGTGTCGGCGACCCAAAATCGACGCACTTGGGAAATATGTTCTAGCAGGGGCCCTCCCATACAAAAATTTTTTCTTCTCAAAAATGATTTTCGTTTCACTTTTCATACTCAGGGGAGTCTAAAATTGATGTTTTGAGTCACCGTGAAAAAAAAATTTTTTTGACCCGAGCTTGTGTCGGCGACCCAAAATCGACGCACTTGGGAAATATGTTCTAGCAGGGGCCCTCCCATACAAAAATTTTTTCTTCTCAAAAATGATTTTCGTTTCACTTTTCATACTCAGGGGAGTCTAAAATTGATGTTTTGAGTCACCGTGAAAAAAAAATTTTTTTGACCCGAGCTTGTGTCGGCGACCCAAAATCAACGCACTTGGGAAAAATGTTCTAGCAGGGGCCCTCCCATACAAAAATTTTTTCTTCTCAAAATGATTTTCGTTTCACTTTTCATACTCAGGGGAGTCTAAAATTGATGTTTGAGTCACCGAGAAAAAAAATTTTTTTGACCCGAGCTTGTGTCGGCGACCCAAAATCGACGCACTTGGGAAATATTGTTCTAGCAGGGCCCTCCCATACAAAAATTTTTTCTTCTCAAAAATGATTTTCGTTTCACTTTTCATACTCAGGGAGTCAAAATTGATGTTTTGAGTCACCGTGAAAAAAAAATTTTTTTGACCCGAGCTTGTGTCGGCGACCCAAAATCGACGCACTTGGGAAATATGTTCTAGCAGGGGCCCTCCCATACAAAAATTTTTTTTTGACTCACCGGGTAAAATGGTCGCACTTGGGAAAAATGTTCTAGCAGGGGCCCTCCCATACAAAAATTTTTTCTTCTCAAAAATGATTTTCGTTTTCACTTTTCATACTCAGGGGAGTCTAAAATTGATGTTTTGAGTCACCGAGAAAAAAAAATTTTTTTGACCCGAGCTTGTGTCGGCGACCCAAATCGACGCACTTGGGAAAAATGTTCTAGCAGGGGCCCTCCCATACAAAAATTTTTTCTTCTCAAAAATGATTTTCGTTTCACTTTTCATACTCAGGGGAGTCTAAAATTGATGTTTTGAGTCACCGTGAAAAAAAAAATTTTTTTGACCGAGCTTGTGTCGGCGACCCAAAATCGACGCACTTGGGAAAAATGTTCTAGCAGGGGCCCTCCCATACAAAAATTTTTTCTTCTCAAAAATGATTTTCGTTTCACTTTTCATACTCAGGGGAGTCTAAAATTGATGTTTTGAGTCACCGTGAAAAAAAATTTTTTTTGACCCGAGCTTGTGTCGGCGACCCAAAATCGACGCACTTGGGAAATATGTTCTAGCAGGGGCCCTCCCATACAAAAATTTTTTCTTCTCAAAAATGATTTTCGTTTCACTTTTCATACTCAGGGGAGTCTAAAATTGATGTTTTGAGTCACCGTGAAAAAAAAATTTTTTTGACCCGAGCTTGTGTCGGCGACCCAAAATCAACGCACTTGGGAAAAATGTTCTAGCAGGGGCCCTCCCATACAAAAATTTTTTCTTCTCAAAAATGATTTTCGTTTCACTTTTCATACTCAGGGGAGTCTAAAATTGATGTTTTGAGTCACCGTGAAAAAAAAATTTTTTTGACCCGAGCTTGTGTCGGCGACCCAAAATCGACGCACTTGGGAAATATGTTCTAGCAGGGGCCCTCCCATACAAAAATTTTTTCTTCTCAAAAATGATTTTCGTTTCACTTTTCATACTCAGGGGAGTCTAAAATTGATGTTTTGAGTCACCGTGAAAAAAAAATTTTTTTGACCCGAGCTTGTGTCGGCGACCCAAAATCGACGCACTTGGGAAATATGTTCTAGCAGGGGCCCTCCCATACAAAAATTTTTTCTTCTCAAAAATGATTTTCGTTTCACTTTTCATACTCAGGGGAGTCTAAAATTGATGTTTTGAGTCACCGTGAAAAAAAAATTTTTTTGACCCGAGCTTGTGTCGGCGACCCAAAATCGACGCACTTGGGAAAAATGTTCTAGCAGGGGCCCTCCCATACAAAAATTTTTTCTTCTCAAAAATGATTTTCGTTTCACTTTTCATACTCAGGGGAGTCTAAAATTGATGTTTTGAGTCACCGTGAAAAAAAAATTTTTTGACCCGAGCTTGTGTCGGCGACCCAAAATCGACGCACTTGGGAAATATGTTCTAGCAGGGGCCCTCCCATACAAAAATTTTTTCTTCTCAAAAATGATTTTCGTTTCACTTTTCATACTCAGGGGAGTCTAAAATTGATGTTTTGAGTCACCGTGAAAAAAAAATTTTTTTGACCCGAGCTTGTGTCGGCGACCCAAAATCGACGCACTTGGGAAATATGTTCTAGCAGGGGCCCTCCCATACAAAAATTTTTTCTTCTCAAAAATGATTTTCGTTTCACTTTTCATACTCAGGGGAGTCTAAAATTGATGTTTTGAGTCACCGTGAAAAAAAAATTTTTTTGACCCGAGCTTGTGTCGGCGACCCAAAATCGACGCACTTGGGAAATATGTTCTAGCAGGGGCCCTCCCATACAAAAATTTTTTCTTCTCAAAAATGATTTTCGTTTCACTTTTCATACTCAGGGGAGTCTAAAATTGATGTTTTGAGTCACCGTGAAAAAAAAATTTTTTTGACCCGAGCTTGTGTCGGCGACCCAAAATCAACGCACTTGGGAAAAATGTTCTAGCAGGGGCCCTCCCATACAAAAATTTTTTCTTCTCAAAAATGATTTTCGTTTCACTTTTCATACTCAGGGGAGTCTAAAATTGATGTTTTGAGTCACCGTGAAAAAAAAATTTTTTTGACCCGAGCTTGTGTCGGCGACCCAAAATCGACGCACTTGGGAAATATGTTCTAGCAGGGGCCCTCCCATACAAAAATTTTTTCTTCTCAAAAATGATTTTCGTTTCACTTTTCATACTCAGGGGAGTCTAAAATTGATGTTTTGAGTCACCGTGAAAAAAAAATTTTTTTGACCCGAGCTTGTGTCGGCGACCCAAAATCGACGCACTTGGGAAATATGTTCTAGCAGGGGCCCTCCCATACAAAAATTTTTTCTTCTCAAAAATGATTTTCGTTTCACTTTTCATACTCAGGGGAGTCTAAAATTGATGTTTTGAGTCACCGAGAAAAAAAAATTTTTTTGACCCGAGCTTGTGTCGGCGACCCAAAATCGACGCACTTGGGAAAAATGTTCTAGCAGGGGCCCTCCCATACAAAAATTTTTTCTTCTCAAAAATGATTTTCGTTTCACTTTTCATACTCAGGGGAGTCTAAAATTGATGTTTTGAGTCACCGAGAAAAAAAAATTTTTTTGACCCGAGCTTGTGTCGGCGACCCAAAAATCGACGCACTTGGGAAATATGTTCTAGCAGGGGCCCTCCCATACAAAAATTTTTTCTTCTCAAAAATGATTTTCGTTTCACTTTTCATACTCAGGGGAGTCTAAAATTGATGTTTTGAGTCACCGTGAAAAAAAAATTTTTTTGACCCGAGCTTGTGTCGGCGACCCAAAATCGACGCACTTGGGAAAAATGTTCTAGCAGGGGCCCTCCCATACAAAAATTTTTTCTTCTCAAAAATGATTTTCGTTTCACTTTTCATACTCAGGGGAGTCTAAAATTGATGTTTTGAGTCACCGTGAAAAAAAAATTTTTTTGACCCGAGCTTGTGTCGGCGACCCAAAATCGACGCACTTGGGAAAAATGTTCTAGCAGGGGCCCTCCCATACAAAAATTTTTTCTTCTCAAAAATGATTTTCGTTTCACTTTTCATACTCAGGGGAGTCTAAAATTGATGTTTTGAGTCACCGTGAAAAAAAAATTTTTTTGACCCGAGCTTGTGTCGGCGACCCAAAATCGACGCACTTGGGAAATATGTTCTAGCAGGGGCCCTCCCATACAAAAATTTTTTCTTCTCAAAAATGATTTTCGTTTCACTTTTCATACTCAGGGGAGTCTAAAATTGATGTTTTGAGTCACCGAGAAAAAAAAAATTTTTTGACCCGAGCTTGTGTCGGCGACCCAAAAATCGACGCACTTGGGAAATATGTTCTAGCAGGGGCCCTCCCATACAAAAATTTTTTCTTCTCAAAAATGATTTTCGTTTCACTTTTCATACTCAGGGGAGTCTAAAATTGATGTTTTGAGTCACGGTGAAAAAAAAAATTTTTTGACCCGAGCTTGTGTCGGCGACCCAAAATCGACGCACTTGGGAAAAATGTTCTAGCAGGGGCCCTCCCATACAAATTTTTTTCTTCTCAAAAATGATTTTCGTTTCACTTTTCATACTCAGGGGAGTCTAAAATTGATGTTTTGAGTCACCATGAAAAAAAAATTTTTTTTGACCCTAGCTTGTGTCGCGACCCAAAAATCGACTCACTTGGGAAAAATGTTCTAGCAGGGGCCCTCCCATACAAAAATTTTTTCTTCTCAAAAATGATTTTCGTTTCACTTTTCATACTCAGGGGAGTCTAAAATTGAAGTTTTGAGTCACCGTGAAAAAAATTTTTTTTTGACTCACTGGGTAAAATGGTCGCACTTGGGAAAAATGTTCTAGCAGGGGCCCTCCCATACAAAAAATTTTTATTTCTCAAATCGATCCGTGGTTTCACTTTTCATACTCTAGGGCCCATTTGCTTCAACTTTGGAAAAAATTTTCGATGATGAAAAATTTTCACCTTCGACGTCCATCGACCACTCGACCCGAACTTGGTACTTTTGTATGGAGGTACCCAAGTGGTGACTTTCTCATACAAAAATTTTTATTTCTCAAATCGATCCGTGGTTTCACTTTTCATACTCTAGGGCCCATTTGCTTCAACTTTGGAAAAAATTTTCGATGATGAAAAATTTTCACCTTCGACGTCCATCGACCACTCGACCCGAACTTGGTACTTTTGTATGGAGGTACCCGAGTGGTGACTTTTTCATACAAAAATTTTTTTGCGAATACGTGTTCGTTCGCGATCATTAAGGCCATGAACCGCAAGTCCGCTGCGATAGAAATAGTGCATTGTAGTTACTCGACGAGAAAAAAAATCGGGACTTAGAAAAATTTTTGAAAGTCAAATCGTATTGACTTCCAACAACACCTGATAATAAACACACATTGCCTGTTGCACCACAGTTCGCATTTGACTTAACAAATCGCCTGTTGGTACGCACATCACCATCGACTTTACCAATCGCGTTTCGCACCGCTAATCCCACTTGGCGTGGAGCCACGCACATAATGTTGCGAGGAGAGTATTAATCGGGACTTAGCGTTTTAAGCTCGCGAACACTCCACTATGGGAGTGCACGCAAGCACCAACTGTACACACACAACACAACAATCACTCTCGCGAACACTCCATTCCCAAAGTGAACGCGAGCACCAGCAAGCATGGGTCGCCTGAGAGGATCGATGCGAACGCATCTCTACAACTCGCAGCTCCCAGCCTGTAGTCCCGTCGTTTGCGGGCGGTCGAAGGTGTCGAAACTAGTTGTATCCACGGTCGACGGAAACACAGCCACCAGGGTTCCCTGTGGTAAGGTACTTCCACGTGCAGCGTGCTCCCGCCCGTTGCGGCTCAGTCTAGTGCTATAGCGGGGATGAGACGTCAGTGTGCGCGGGGCAGCACCGACGGATCTCGGAGGGTTGTTAAGCCCGCTAGCTTCCGAACACCTAATGGGTTTGAGAAGCGCTATCAGCTCGGATTGGATACGACCTTAGAGGCGTTCAGGCATAATCCAGCGGACGTAGCGTCATACCAAAGTCCGGTCGAACTAGTATTGAGCCAGTGGTCCGTACCTGTGGTTCCTCTCGTACTGCACAGGAATTCCGTTAAGATAGCGGCAAACAGCACACACCAGTAGGGTAAAACTAACCTGTCTCACGACGGTCTAAACCCAGCTCACGTTCCCTTGAAAGGGTGAACAATCCTACGCTTGGTGAATTTTGCTTCACAATGATAGGAAGAGCCGACATCGAAGGATCAAAAAGCCACGTCGCTATGAACGCTTGGCGGCCACAAGCCAGTTATCCCTGTAGTCTGGTGCGAGCCTCCAGAGAGAGCAGACGCAAATCCACGCTCCTCCGTGTTTCAGAGCAAAAGTGCCGCAATTTGCGTTTGACCGGTGCGAAAGTTTTCAGTAAAGTTGGAGGTACCCTCCGGAACCCCCCCTGCGAATTTGGTGGCCCCACGCCCCCCCTTGCGTGTGTTATTGAACGAAACGGTTTTTGTGACATATTGTGCGAAAGAGTGAAGATATCGGAAAAGTGATAGTGACACTTCGTGGGCCTCACCAGGCCACACCTTTTGGTGAAGAAACATTGGCCGAATTGATGGAGTTCGCGGAACGGCAGGTGTTTTTGTGGTGAAATTTCACACCTGTATAACTCCGAACATTGCGAACCGATTCGGCTGGAAGGTGTCTTAAAAGTTGCGCTCTACAGTAAAGGACAAGTGTTGAAAATTTCGTGGAAATCGGACAAAAACTCAGGGAGTTATTCGCGGACAAAGAAAACCACGTGCTCGTCGAAAATGGCGGCGTGTGTGTGAAAAAGAGCGAGGAAAAAAACTTCCGGACGAATCACCCCCCTGCTGGAGCGCTAGCGCTCCCGGAGGGGCACTCCCGGACGAAATTTCACCGCTCTTTACGTGTGTGTGAAATTTGTGTGTGTGACATTTTCGGCCCAATACCATCGTGTGGGGTGTCTAACGACGCGTCTCGGAAAGAGGAGTGGGGGAAACGCGGTTTCCCCCCCCTAGCACCACCCACCCGCCACCCAGCCCCGGAAAACCCACGCGAAAAGTGGTTTTCCGCGATTTTCCCGGCCAAGGAGCGGAGGTAGAGCTCCCGGGTGTTTGGAAGAAAGTTGCGGGGTGAATTTTCACATCGAAAACCATCGCCGGAAAAGCGATTTTCGCAACATCCAGAAAGATACGGGCGGAAAAGCGTTTTTCCGAAGAAGAAAATTTTCGCCCTGATACCGTCGTGCGGGGTATCAAACGACGAGTTTTCAAGAGAGGAGTCGGGAAAATACCCCCCCACCACCATACCACCCACTCCCACCCCCCTAGGGCGGAAAAACCACCCAGGAAGCGGTTTTTGGCGATTTTCCCGGCCAAGGAGCGGAGGTAGAGCTCCCGGGTGTTTGGAAGAAAGTTGCGGGGTGAATTTTCACATCGAAAACCATCGCCGGAAAAGCGATTTTCGCAACATCCAGAAAGATACGGGCGGAAAAGCGTTTTTCCGAAGAAGAAAATTTTCGCCCTGATACCGTCGTGCGGGGTATCAAACGACGAGTTTTCAAGAGGGGAGTCGGGAAAATACCCCCCCACCACCATACCACCCACCCCCACCCCCCTAGAGCGGAAAAACCACCCAGGAAGCGGTTTTTCGCGATTTTCCGCGGAAAATTTTATCGCCACCCCACAAAGTGCGGTATCAAAAGAAGCGGCTTGACGAGACGAGTTCAACGCGCACCCACTCGTCCTCCTACCATCTTCCCTTACTTCACCAGGCCGGAAAAACCTCTCCTTGGCCCGCTATTAGCGTCCTCCCGCAAGGGAGAGTTGAAGTGGGGCGTCAGTAATGGCGACAACTCGCACCACGCGACTCAGGTCGGAGTCCACCGACGAAAGGGTGGGGCGGTCCCTTTCGGCTGTTGAGCCGAAAGTTATGCTTACGCGAGTCTCGGCGACGGCAACGAAGCAGGGGATCTCGGACATGGCGGAGCTCCGACAACTCCTGAACGATTCGTCGCTGTCCAATGAACAGCTGCGTGCAACGATCGCCGGTCTGCAGCAGGAGATAACGATGCTCCGGCAGCAGATGGAGGCGATGGCAGAACAGGCCAGGCAGGAGACGAAGCTGGTCAGAGAGGAAGCCCGCATGCGCGAGACGGTGGCTCGTGAGGAAAACGAGCGTCTGCGCCACGAGCTGAAGGAGGAGCGCGCCAGCTTCCAAGAACTGCTGGCGCAGACGCTAGGCTACGGGGGTGGCCAGCGTTCAGGGCGGCAGCAGCAGCAACAGCAGCAGCAGCAGCAGCAGCAGCAGCAGCAGCAGCAGCAGCAGCAATGGAGGCAGCAGCAGCACCAGCAAGGAGCGGCGATGGCAACGGCAGCTCCACTTCCGGACCAGGAAGGCGGCTCTTGGTCTGAGGTGGTGCGTCGCAAACCAGCACGCCAAACAACGAGCCGGCAGCAGCAGCAGCAGCAGCAGCAGCAGCAGCAGCAGCAGTGGCCGGAACTACCGCAACGACGGGCGGAGGTTCAGCGACAGGCGTTCGCTGGGCCATCAAGACAGCAGCCCCAGCAACAGCAGGGACAACAGGCTCGGCGCAGCCAGCCTGCAGCACAACGGGGAGGACAGCGCCAGCGGCAGCGTAAAGCGAAGCCGGACGCAGTAGAAATCGCCCCAGGCGAGGGGCAAACCTGGCTGGAGGTATACCAGGCGGTGCGAGCGGCTCCAGAAATGGAGAAGCACCAGGAGGCCCTCGGTGTAGGACGACGCACCACACGCTCCAGGTTGGTGATGGAGCTGAACGAAGGCGCGGACGCTGCAGGAGTCCTGCAGACCATAAAGGAGGTCTGCGAAAAAACGGAGCTGTCGGCCTCAGCTCGACTGGTGACGCCGACGACGGAAATCAAAATTGCAGCGATCGACCCTTTAGCGAAGGAGGTCGATGTGGCGATGGCACTGACCAACCTGTGCCATGTTACCGTGGAGGAGACCTCGGTCCGTCTGCGATCTGCGTGGGACAGCACGAAGGTGGCGATAGTTCGGGTTCCGGTTGGGGTAGCGGAGAAGCTGGTGGGCGAGAACGTGAAGGTAAAGTTCACGTCTTGCCTGATCGAGCAAGCGACGCAGCCGCAGGCGCGTCAGCAACGCTGCTTCAGGTGCCTGGAGACGGGGCACATCCGGGCGGCGTGCAAGAGCGAGACGGATCGCTCGGCTTGCTGCATTCGCTGCGGGAAGCCGGGCCATCAGGCGAAGAGCTGCACGGCGGAGGTCTGCTGTGCCGCCTGCGAGGGACCGCATCGGGTGGGACACCCGACGTGCCGGCGCTGAGAGTGCTGCAGGTGAACCTCGGGCGATGTCAGGCAGCACAAGACCTGATGTTGCAGACGGCTCGCGAGCTCGAGGTTCAGGTGGTGCTCGCCTGCGAGCTGTATCGGCCGCCTCGCGACGACCCGCGGTGGGCCGTTGATGTGGAGCAGGGCGTGGCGATCATCGCAACGGGCGCCTATCCAATTCAGCGTTTGTGGGGGAGCGTCGCCCCGGGACTAGTGGTGGCCACCATAGCAGGAGTCACGTTTGCCAGCTGTTACGTGTCCCCCAGCAGCGGTCCCGCGGAATTCGAGAGCTTCCTCGGTGCGGTGGAAATGTCGCTCGTCGGACACACAACATCCGTCCTGGCCGGCGACTTTAATGCGTGGAACGAGGAATGGGGGAGCGCGCGCACTACCCAGAAGGGGCAGGATCTCCTGAGCGTGGCGGAGCAGCTGTCGCTGCAGACGCTCAACCGTGGCAACGTGCCCACGTTCAAGGGCAACGGGGCGGCGCGAGAAAGCGTGATCGACGTTACATTCGCTAGTCCAACCATCGCGAGGCCGGACTCATGGCGAGTGCTGAGTCGATTTTCCGGTAGCGATCACGCCTACGTCGAGTTTCAGGTGGACGTTCCGAGTCAACGTTCCACGCGACGAGGCCAGCAGCAGCGAAGCCGGACAGCAACCAGCGATGGGACAGCCAAACACGCCGGGACCCGGTGGAAGACGGCGCAATTCGACAGGAGGTGCTTCGACATCGCCCTCACACACGGCCACTTCGAACAGGTCGATACACCGGAGGGGCTGATCGGCGGACTCACCCAGGCGTGCGATGAGACCATGGAGAGAGTGCATGGGGCCACTTTCCACCGCAAGCCCCAGATGTACTGGTGGTCTCCAGAGATCGAGCGCCTGAGGGAGGAGTGCGAAGCAGCGGAGGCCGCTCATTGCCGAGCCCAACTGTCGGAGCGTGCAGCGACATCTGCCAGGCTGCAGGATTGCCGCCGTCTGCTGAAGGCTGAAATAAAGAGCAGCAAAGAAAGCAGCCTCCAGGAGCTGATCGACTGTGTTGAAGCTGAGGTGTTCGGACTCGGGTACAAAGTGGTGCGAGCGAAACTGCGCAGCAGGGCGCCACCGGAAACGGACCGAGCCGTACTCGACCCGATCGTCGACGCGCTGTTTCCGGAGCATCCAGCATTTGAGTGGCCGGACATCGAAGCGTGTGCTGCCTCACACGAGGCCCTGAGGCCGGTCACGGTCTCGGAGATCCTGTCGCTGGCCGAGCGAATGGCTCTCTCGAAGGCGCCGGGGTTGGACGGCATACCCAACGCCGCAGTGAAGGCGGCGATGAGGAAGCATCCGGAGGTGTTCGCGAAAGTCTACAACCAGCTGCTTGAACAGGGTGAGTTTCCTGCGGAGTGGAAGGAGGCCCGTCTCGTGCTGATCGCGAAGCCGGGAAAGCAGCCGGGCGATCCGTCGTCATACCGCCCGCTGCTCATGCTGGGAGCAGTCGCCAAGGGATTCGAACGGCTGATTCTAGATCGGCTGAACGACCACTTGGAGGACAGCGACGCGCCTCGTCTGTCGCCAAACCAGCACGGGTTCCGGCGAGGCCGGTCAACCATCCAGGCCATCGAACGAGTAGTCGAGCGGGGGCAGCACGCGAGGACATTCCATCGCACCAACCAGCGGGACCCTCGCTGTCTGGCGGTGGCAGCGCTGGACGTGAGGAACGCCTTTAATTCCGCGAGTTGGAAGGCGATTGCGGCTGCCCTGCAGAAGCTGCAGGTCCCTACAGCCCTCCAGAGAATCTTGCGCAGCTACTTCTCTGAGAGGAGGCTGGTGTACGAGACCAGTGAGGGACCAGTGCGGCGCACGGTTACGGCAGGCGTTCCACAGGGCTCAATACTGGGCCCAACGTTGTGGAACGCTATGTACGACGGCGTGCTTCGGCTGGAGCTGCCCGAGGGTGCTGAAGTGATCGGCTTCGCGGACGACATCGCGGTGCTGGCGGAGGGCACGACACCGGAAGCAGCGACGCGAGCAGCAGAGGCATCGATATCGCTGATCAGCTCGTGGATGGCGCAACACCATCTGGAGATTGCTCCGGCCAAAACCGAACTGATCATCGTGTCCACCATGCGGCGAGACAACACCCAGGTTCCTGTGAGCGTCAGTGGAGTGGAGAAGATGCCGACTCGTACGCTCAAGTATCTCGGGGTCATCATCGAGGACCACTTGTCGTGGAAGCCACACGTCGAGCAGGCCACGTCGAAGGCGCTCCGTGTGGCACAGGCGATCTCCAGGCTGCTCCGCAACCACGGCGGGCCAACGAGTGCGAAGCGGCGTCTTCTTGCGTCAGTGGTGGACTCCACCCTCCGCTACGCTGCTCCCATTTGGCACGAGGCGGTCCAGCTCCGGGCGTGTCGCAGACAGCTCAACCGCGTCCAGGGACTTTACGCACGGCCGGTCGCTCGCACTTTCGTTACGGTGCGGAACGAGGTGGCAACGGTGCTGGCCAACGTGGTCCCGATCTGTCTGCTGATCGAGGAAGACGCAAGGTGTCACCAGCGTAATCAGCAGCCGGGCATCAGCACGCAGGAGGTGCGAGCAGAGGAGCGGCGACGGACCGTCGAACAGTGGCAGGCGGAGTGGGATGAGCTGGCCCCGACGAGCCGCTTCACCGCGTGGTCACACACGGTGATACCAAACATCGCGGCGTGGAGGGACAGGCGCCACGGGGAGATGACCTTCCATCTCGCCCAGGTGCTGT
>NW_026453526.1:677500-682500 GCF_943734755.1 Anopheles moucheti
GTTCATGTGTCCTGCAGTTCACATTCTGACGCGCATTTAGCTGCGGTCTTCATCGATCCATGAGCCGAGTGATCCCCTGCCTAGGGTTTTGGTATGTTCAACTGTCTCCTATGTTTTCGTTATGCGCTAGGTGCATCTCTCACAACTTAAGTTCCCCGGACAGCGTAACCGTGCACCTCTCGGTTCCTTCGAAGCCGTCCAGGGTGGACAAGGATGACCATTGGTCTTCCTTCCCATTGATCGACGCGCGATGTGGGCGGCATCGGCGCGATCTTGCACAACTTTCGTTCTCTTGATTAGGTTCTCTCTCGCTCGAGGCCAGTGTTTAAATATGTTCTAGTGGGTCTTTACCTTCGCCCATGTGTCACACACTTTACGCGTTCGATGGCTGCCATTGGGAGTGTGCGCACAGGTACGAAGGCCACTGGCCTACGGTCGCGCACGCTCAATATCGTAGTATAGACACACCTCTCTCGCGGGTCTAATTGGCGTGCGCGGCCCCCAAAAGGTAACATAGCAGTTTGTTCTGCTGATACCGTGTTTCTCTATCTCTCTAACCAACTCACACAACAACATATATGTATTGATCGGTAATGATCCTTCCGCAGGTTCACCTACGGAAACCTTGTTACGACTTTTACTTCCTCTAAATCATCAAGTTCGGTCAACTTCGGCCATGCCAGCTGCAGCTCACGAAGGAACCGCGGAAGGTGTGCCTCCAGAGACCTCACTAAATAATCCATCGGTAGTAGCGACGGGCGGTGTGTACAAAGGGCAGGGACGTAATCAGCGCTAGCTAATGACTAGCACTTACTAGAAATTCCAGGTTCATGGGGACCGTTGCAGTCCCCAATCCCAACTAAATGAGCATTTGGGTGATTTCCCGTTCCTCTCGGAATGGGGGCGCCAATTGGCGAGAACACGCTGCTGCTCACATTGTAGCACGCGTGCAGCCCAGAACATCTAAGGGCATCACGGACCTGTTATCGCTCATTCTCACCTTGCTAAACACAAGTTGTCCCGCTAAGCAGGGCAAACGTGGCCGACGACCGCCCGTGAAGGGGCCGCCGGCCTTGACGTCAGGTGCGCCCGGAGGTGCACTGCTGACAGCGTTCTAGTTAGCTTGTTTGAGTCGCGTTCGTTATCGGAATTAACCAGACAAATCATTCCACGAACTAAGAACGGCCATGCACCACTACCCTTAAATTTGAGAAAGAGCTCTCAATCTGTCTTACCTCGATAAGTTCGGACCTGGTAAATTTTCCCGTGTTGAGTCAAATTAAGCCGCAAGCTCCACTTCGTTTTTTTTTTTTTTTTAAACAATTGCAGGTTTTATTGTTCATAAACATTATGTTCTAAAAACAATAGCGTAAACCCACGCTCTTGACGAACGACGTCGCCCGCCAGGGATTTGTCGTGCGTCATTATGAACCCTTTCGGATGTCCCTACCCAATCTCTTTATTAAATTGCTCTTTCCTTTACCCGCATATTGAAAGCGTACGCTAACTGAGTCCGCATGACTCGCTCGTATTTTAACACTTTAGGCACTCAAGCTAGCTCGCAATCTAGCGATCGGACCATTCCGCCTCGCTGGCGGAAGCCTCCTCCGCAGCTGTCCATCGCCTACCTGCAGCTCGACGTCTTCTTTCATTCTCTCGTCTATTCCGCCGAGACCGGATTAGATCCGCCTCCGTAGGCGCGGTCCGACGACGGCGCGTTGTCGAAGGGCCCTCCCGTTGGACCCGCGCTCTCCACATTCGCTGCATAAACAGTCGCCTCTCATGGCGAACTCTGATCGTCTCAGGGGAAGGTGGTTCTCCCCTACTTCTTCGGGGAATTGGAGGAGGAGCTAGGCCTGCTCGCTCCGCCTCTACTGCCGCCCGCAGTACCTCGTCATCCCGAGCGGCCAGTGCTGCTGCGACGTCCGCAGCCAGTCGCACACGCGCCCGATCCTCCGCCCTACCGCGAAGCCGTCTGTTGCGGGCAGACCGTTGACGCGCTGCTCGAGTTTCATTTACCCGTCTCGTGATGTCTTCTACGAAGACGTCTTCCACTTCCTCGCCGAAGAGTGCGGCCACACTTTCGAGGACCACTTCCTCGTCCTCGGCGAAAGCCGCTTCCGCTCGACCGCTGGCGAGGGCCTCCTCATCGCGCCACAGCTGTTGCAGCACGGTGGTGATGTTTTTCGCTGCCCTTTGAATGCGGTCCCACCACTCCGCACTCTCCAGCAGCTTCTCGGCCATGTTGCTGAGCTGGACCGATTCGGATGTCCCCCAGCCCAACAGCTCACGTCGGATCTCCTCGAACACGGGGCACTCGAACAAGACGTGGGCCACCGACTCCACCGACCCTACGCACCGTGGACACTCCGGGGACGAAGCGAAGCCGCAGACATGCAGGTACTCTCGGAAAAATCCATGTCCGGAGAGCACCTGCGAAAGGTGGAAGTCCACCTTCCCGTGCTTACGTCCCGTCCACCGGTGCAGGTCGGGAATCAGGCTGTGTGCCCACGTCTGATAGCGGCTGGCCGATGGTGTTGCCGCCGCACGGTCCCACGCGTTCTGCCACTCTATCATCGTGGCCGCTCGCTCCATTGCTCGAGCCTCCTTCCTGCTGATGCCAGGTTCAGCCGACAGCCTGCTGTGGCACCTTGCGTCCTCTTGGATAATTAGACGGTAGGGTACAAGACCGGCCATCACCACCGACACCTCATAGGACACCGAGCGAAACGAGCTCGACACCCCGCGTGCCAGCGGCTTCTGCACCTGGGCCAGTCGTCTGCGGCACCACTGCATATCGGTCGCCTTAGCCCAGATGGGCGAGGCGTACCGAATGACAGACTCCGCAACTCCTGCCAGCAATCGCCGCTTGGCCACCTGCGGGCCGCTGTGGTTTCGCATCACCGAGGTGACAACCGCCACCGCACGGAGGGCCTTGTCCGCGGCCGCTTCCACGTGCGGTTTCCACGATAGCTTCTCATGAAGCTGGACCCCCAGATAGCGCATCGATCTCCCAGTGGTGCAGGTCACTTCACCGACGCGTACCGGAACCTCCAGTCGTCCTCGTCTCAGACTCGAAATGAGTACCGCCTCGGTCTTGTGGGGGGCGAGACTGAGATGACGTGCCTCAAGCCACCCCATCACCGCCTCAATCGCTGTCTCGGCAACCGTCGCCGACTCCTCCGGTGTGCGGCCCTCGGCCAGGATGGCGATGTCGTCAGCAAAACCGACGATGGTGGCCCCTTCAGGGAGCTGGATTCGCAGAACGCCGTCGTACATGACGTTCCACAGAGTCGGGCCAAGGATTGACCCCTGTGGAACGCCTGCCGTTACCCGACGTGACACCGGGCCGTCATGGGTGTCGTACACCAGCTCCCTGTCGGTAAAGTAGTCGCGGAGAAGGAGTTGCAGCTGCGCTGGGACCCCTTTCTCGCGCAGGGCCATCGCTATCGCCTGCCAGCTGGCAGTGTTGAAGGCGTTCTTAACATCCAACGCCACGACCAGCAGGCAGCGCCTGTCCCGCTGGTTCGTCCTGCCGAAGGACATCGCGCGCTCGCCTGCCTCCACCACCAGCTGGATCGCCTGCAGGGTGCTTCGCTGTCTCCGGAATCCGAACTGGTTCTCCGCTAGCTGAGGCGACTCCGGATCCTCGAGGTGCTCATTAAGCCTGTCGAGTGCCGTCCGCTCGAACACCTTCGCTGGGTTGTCTATCAGGCAGATCGGGCGACAAGACGACGCTTCGCCCGGTGGCTTACCTGGTTTAGGCAACAGCACCAGCTTTTGCCTCTTCCACTCGCGTGGAATGACGCCCGTGTCCAGGCAGCTCTGGAAGACCCCGACGAAGGACTCTGGATGCTTGCGGATGGCAACCGTCACCGCAGCATTTGGCACTCCATCCAGGCCAGGCGCTTTCCGCGGATGCAGCTCGCTCGCTATCGCCTGGAGCTCCGCGCAGCTGATCGGACGGACCGGAGTGTCCCCTTCCGAAGGCGCGACGTCCGGCCACTCGACCGGGGGATGCTCCGGAAACAGCTCCTCGACGATCCGCTGCAACACCGCTGGATCGCGTTCACGCGCCGTCCAGCTGCCCCGAAACCGCAGAAGGACCTGCCGGAACCACTGTCCCGTCTCGTCCGCGGCTAGGGCCTGCAGCCACTCATCGAACTGGCGCTGCTTGCTGGCCTTAATTGCCGTCCTTAAGGCAGCACGCGCCTCCTGGTGCTCCTGCGATGCCAACTCGACAGTTGTCTCGTCCAAGGCCGTGCTCTGCCTTTCCCGGGCCAACCGGCAGCGCTCGGTCAGCTCCTCAATGGCCGGAGTCCACCAGTACACATTCGCGCTCTTTCTCTGCTGAGAATGGCCGATCCTTGCCATGGTGGCATCGCAGGCCTCTGCGAGCACCATCCCCAGGCTTGCCGCATCGGTCACCCGATCGGCAAAACGGGTCGCCTCGAGTGCCATTTCGAAAGTACGGGGGCAAAACTGGCGAGTTCGCCAGCGAACACCCGCCTCCCGTACTCCGACGCCTTCCAGCCGCAGGATGCCCCGTCCGGGCCGCTGGCCAGCACGAGGCTGTTGCCCGACCGCAAACCGGATATAGCGGTGGTCGCTATAAGAGTAGCGGTCTAGCGTCCTCCAGGAGCTGATGACCTCCGCTACTCCATCCGGTCGGCAGAGCGATGGACTCGCGAAGGCGACGTCCACCCTGCTGGGCCGGGCCACACCGTTTCCCAGGAAAGTCGGCTCCGTTCCGCGGTTGAGCACCTCCAACCCGATGCTCGTTGCCGTCTGGAGGAGCGCCTCACCCTTAAGGTTGGCACGCTCGCTCCCCCAGGCCCCGTGCCACGCGTTGAAGTCACCGGCCAGGACGACGTGGGGGTGACCTCTCGCCAGAACCTCCAGCCGGTCCATCTGCCGCTCGAAGTCCGGGAGCCCGACAGATGGCGGAATGTAGCAGCAGATAAAGACTATACCTGCTACATCTGCTGCCACTATGCCTG
>NW_026453526.1:687500-697500 GCF_943734755.1 Anopheles moucheti
TCGAATAATTTTGTCCATGTTTTTCGTTTGCTACGAGAGGTTCGGTTCGTTTTCAGTTATCCCTGTGTTCATGGTTTTCGTGTGCTTCCATAGGTTTGGTCCGTGTTTTTGAGTACTCTTGTCCATGATTTTCGTGTGCTTCTAGAGGTTTGGTCCGATTTTCAGTACTCTTGTCCATGCTTTCACATGCTCTGATAGGTAGGTTCGTTCTCAGTTATCCCTGTGTTCATGGTTTTCGTGTGCTTCCATAGGTTTGGTCCGTGTTTTTGAGTACTCTTGTCCATGATTTTCGTGTGCTTCTAGAGGTTTGGTCCGATTTTCAGTACTCTTGTCCATGCTTTCACATGCTCTGATAGGTAGGTTCGTTCTCAGTTATCCCTGTGTTCATGGTTTTCGGTGCTTCCATAGGTTTGGTCCGTGTTTTTGAGTACTCTTGTCCATGATTTTCGTGTGCTTCTAGAGGTTTGGTCCGATTTTCAGTACTCTTGTCCATGCTTTCACATGCTCTGATAGGTAGGTTCGTTCTCAGTTATCCCTGTGTTCATGGTTTTCGTGTGCTTCCATAGGTTTGGTCCGTGTTTTTGAGTACTCTTGTCCATGATTTTCGTGTGCTTCTAGAGGTTTGGTCCGATTTTCAGTACTCTTGTCCATGCTTTCACATGCTCTGATAGGTAGGTTCGTTCTCAGTTATCCCTGTGTTCATGGTTTTCGTTTGCTTCGATTCGTTCACTCTATTACTCTTGTCTTTGGTTTTCGTTTGCTTCGATTCGTTCACTCCATTACTCTTGTCTGTGGTTTTTCGTTTGCTTCGATTCGTTCAGTCCATTACTCTTGTATGTGATTTTCGTTTGCTTCGATTCGTTCAGTCCATTACTCTTGTGTGTGGTTTTCGTTTGCTTCGAGTCGTTCAGTCCATTACCCTTGTCTATGATTTCGTTTGCTTCGAGTCGTTCAGTCCAATACTTACCCTTGTCTATGATTTTCGCTCTAAGCCCAGTCGCCCTGCGCTCTGGAAATCACATTCCAACTCTATCACCGATAGCGCTCACACCTTGGAAACCACATTTCACCCAGGGGACCTTAGGGTGGATTTTGAGCCTTTCGGGATTGCGAAACCATCATTTAACACTCTAAACTTAATTTCCGCAATCCCAGACGCACTTTCCATATGGTCTCCAAAAATGCGTGTGAGCTGACCTGGTCCCTTATAATAGGCAATGAACACGATTTTGGCAAAATATTTTTTTCAAAATTTTTTGACTCACCGGGTAAAATCGAATTTACTTGGGAAAAATGTTCTAGCAGGGGCCCTCCCATACAAATTTTTTTCTTCTCAAAAATGATTTTCGTTTCACTTTTCATACTCAGGGGAGTCTAAAATTGATGTTTTGAGTCACCATGAAAAAAATTTTTTTTTTGACCCGAGCTTGTGTCGCGACCCAAAAATCGACTCACTTGGGAAAAATGTTCTAGCAGGGGCCCTCCCATACAAAAATTTTTTCTTCTCAAAAATGATTTTCGTTTCACTTTTCATACTCAGGGGAGTCTAAAATTGATGTTTTGAGTCACCGTGAAAAAAAAATTTTTTTGACCCGAGCTTGTGTCGGCGACCCAAAATCGACGCACTTGGGAAATATGTTCTAGCAGGGGCCCTCCCATACAAAAATTTTTTCTTCTCAAAAATGATTTTCGTTTCACTTTTCATACTCAGGGGAGTCTAAAATTGATGTTTTGAGTCACCGTGAAAAAAAAATTTTTTTGACCCGAGCTTGTGTCGGCGACCCAAAATCGACGCACTTGGTAAAAATGTTCTAGCAGGGGCCCTCCCATACAAAAATTTTTTCTTCTCAAAAATGATTTTCGTTTCACTTTTCATACTCAGGGGAGTCTAAAATTGATGTTTTGAGTCACCGTGAAAAAAAAATTTTTTTGACCCGAGCTTGTGTCGGCGACCCAAAATCGACGCACTTGGTAAAAATGTTCTAGCAGGGGCCCTCCCATACAAAAATTTTTTCTTCTCAAAAATGATTTTCGTTTCACTTTTCATACTCAGGGGAGTCTAAAATTGATGTTTTGAGTCACCGTGAAAAAAAAATTTTTTTGACCCGAGCTTGTGTCGGCGACCCAAAATCGACGCACTTGGTAAAAATGTTCTAGCAGGGGCCCTCCCATACAAAAATTTTTTCTTCTCAAAAATGATTTTCGTTTCACTTTTCATACTCAGGGGAGTCTAAAATTGATGTTTTGAGTCACCGTGAAAAAAAAATTTTTTTGACCCGAGCTTGTGTCGGCGACCCAAAATCGACGCACTTGGGAAAAATGTTCTAGCAGGGGCCCTCCCATACAAAAATTTTTTCTTCTCAAAAATGATTTTCGTTTCACTTTTCATACTCAGGGGAGTCTAAAATTGATGTTTTGAGTCACCGTGAAAAAAAAATTTTTTTGACCCGAGCTTGTGTCGGCGACCCAAAATCGACGCACTTGGGAAATATGTTCTAGCAGGGGCCCTCCCATACAAAAATTTTTTCTTCTCAAAAATGATTTTCGTTTCACTTTTCATACTCAGGGGAGTCTAAAATTGATGTTTTGAGTCACCGTGAAAAAAAAATTTTTTTGACCCGAGCTTGTGTCGGCGACCCAAAATCGACGCACTTGGGAAAAATGTTCTAGCAGGGGCCTTCCCATACAAAAATTTTTTTTTGACTCACCGGGTAAAATGGTCGCACTTGGTAAAAATGTTCTAGCAGGGGCCCTCCCATACAAAAATTTTTTCTTCTCAAAAATGATTTTCGTTTCACTTTTCATACTCAGGGAAGTCTAATATTGAAGTTTTGAGTCACCGTGAAAAAAATTTTTTTTTGACTCACTGGGTAAAATGGTCGCACTTGGGAAAAATGTTCTAGCAGGGGCCCTCCCATACAAAAAATTTTTATTTCTCAAATCGATCCGTGGTTTCACTTTTCATACTCTAGGGCCCATTTGCTTCAACTTTGGAAAAAATTTTCGATGATGAAAAATTTTCACCTTCGACGTCCATCGACCACTCGACCCGAACTTGGTACTTTTGTATGGAGGTACCCAAGTGGTGACTTTCTCATACAAAAATTTTTATTTCTCAAATCGATCCGTGGTTTCACTTTTCATACTCTAGGGCCCAATTGCTTCAACTTTGGAAAAAATTTTCGATGATGAAAAATTTTCACCTTCGACGTCCATCGACCACTCGACCCGAACTTGGTACTTTTGTATGGAGGTACCCGAGTGGTGACTTTTTCATACAAAAATTTTTATTTCTCAAATCGATCCGTGGTTTCACTTTTCATACTCTAGGGCCCAATTGCTTCAACTTTGGAAAAAATTTTCGATGATGAAAAATTTTCACCTTCGACGTCCATCGACCACTCGACCCGAACTTGGTACTTTTGTATGGAGGTACCCGAGTGGTGACTTTTTCATACAAAAATTTTTATTTCTCAAATCGATCCGTGGTTTCACTTTTCATACTCTAGGGCCCAATTGCTTCAACTTTGGAAAAAATTTTCGATGATGAAAAATTTTCACCTTCGACGTCCATCGACCACTCGACCCGAACTTGGTACTTTTGTATGGAGGTACCCGAGTGGTGACTTTTTCATACAAAAATTTTTATTTCTCAAATCGATCCGTGGTTTCACTTTTCATACTCTAGGGCCCAATTGCTTCAACTTTGGAAAAAATTTTCGATGATGAAAAATTTTCACCTTCGACGTCCATCGACCACTCGACCCGAACTTGGTACTTTTGTATGGAGGTACCCGAGTGGTGACTTTTTCATACAAAAATTTTTTTGCGAATACGTGTTCGTTCGCGATCATTTAGGCCATGAACAACAAGTCCGCTGCGATAGAAATAGTGCATTGTAGTTACTCGACGAGAAAAAAAATCGGGACTTAGAAAAATTTTTGAAAGTCAAATCGTATTGACTTCCAACAACACCTGATAATAAACACACATTGCCTGTTGCACCACAGATCGCATTTGACTTAACAAATCGCCTGTTGGTACGCACATCACCATCGACTTTACCAATCGCGTTTCGCACCGCTAATCCCACTTGGCGTGGAGCCACGCACATAATGTTGCGAGGAGAGTATTAATCGGGACTTAGCGTTTTAAGCTCGCGAACACTCCACTATGGGAGTGCACGCAAGCACCAACTGTACACACACAACACAACAATCACTCTCGCGAACACTCCATTCCCAAAGTGAACGCGAGCACCAGCAAGCATGGGTCGCCTGAGAGGATCGATGCGAACGCATCTCTACAACTCGCAGCTCCCAGCCTGTAGTCCCGTCGTTTGCGGGCGGTCGAAGGTGTCGAAACTAGTTGTATCCACGGTCGACGGAAACACAGCCACCAGGGTTCCCTGTGGTAAGGTACTTCCACGTGCAGCGTGCTCCCGCCCGTTGCGGCTCAGTCTAGTGCTATAGCGGGGATGAGACGTCAGTGTGCGCGGGGCAGCACCGACGGATCTCGGAGGGTTGTTAAGCCCGCTAGCTTCCGATCACCTAATGGGTTTGAGAAGCGCTATCAGCTCGGATTGGATACGACCTTAGAGGCGTTCAGGCATAATCCAGCGGACGTAGCGTCATACCAAAGTCCGGTCGAACTAGTATTGAGCCAGTGGTCCGTACCTGTGGTTCCTCTCGTACTGCACAGGAATTCCGTTAAGATAGCGGCAAACAGCACACACCAGTAGGGTAAAACTAACCTGTCTCACGACGGTCTAAACCCAGCTCACGTTCCCTTGAAAGGGTGAACAATCCTACGCTTGGTGAATTTTGCTTCACAATGATAGGAAGAGCCGACATCGAAGGATCAAAAAGCCACGTCGCTATGAACGCTTGGCGGCCACAAGCCAGTTATCCCTGTGTAGTCTGGTGCGAGCCTCCAGAGAGAGCAGACGCAAATCCACGCTCTCCCGTGTTTCAGAGCAAAAGTGCCGCAATTTGCGTTTGACCGGTGCGAAAGTTTGCAGTAAAGTTGGAGGTACCCTCCGGAACCCCCCCTGCGAATTTGGTGGCCCCACGCCCCCCCTTGCGTGTGTTATTCAACGAAACGGTTTTTGTGACATATTGTGCGAAAGAGTGAAGATATCGAAAAAGTGATAGTGACACTTCGTGGGCCTCACCAGGCCACACCTTTTGGTGAAGAAACATTGGCCGAATTGATGGAGTTCGCGGAACGGCAGGTGTTTTTGTGGTGAAATTTCACACCTGTATAACTCCGAACATTGCGAATCGATTCGGCTGGAAGGTGTCTTAAAAGTTGCGCTCTACAGTAAAGGACAAGTGTTGAAAATTTCGTGGAAATCGGACAAAAACTCAGGGAGTTATTCGCGGACAAAGAAAACCACGTGCTCGTCGAAAATGGCGGCGTGTGTGTGAAAAAGAGCGAGGAAAAAACTTCCGGACGAATCACCCCCCTGCTGGAGCGCTAGCGCTCCCGGAGGGGCACTCCCGGACGAAATTTCACCGCTCTTTGTGTGTGTGTGAAATTTGTGTGTGTGAGATTTTCGGCCCGATACCATCGTGTGGGGTGTCTAACGACGCGTCTCGGAAAGAGGAGTGGGGGAAACGCGGTTTCCCCCCCCTAGCACCACCCACCCCTCACCCAGCCCCGGAAAACCCCCGCGAAAGGTGGTTTTCCGCGATTTTCCCGGCCAAGGAGCGGAGGTAGAGCTCCCGAGTGTTTGGAAGAAAGTTGCGGGGTGAATTTTCACATCGAAAACCATCGCCGGAAAAGTGATTTTCGCAACATCCAGAGAGATACGGGCGGAAAAGCGTTTTTCCGAAGAAGAAAATTTTCGCCCTGATACCGTCGTGCGGGGTATCAAACGACGAGTTTTCAAGAGAGGAGTCGGGAAAATACCCCCCCACCACCATACCACCCACTCCCACCCCCCTAGGGCGGAAAAACCACCCAGGAAGCGGTTTTTGGCGATTTTCCCGGCCAAGGAGCGGAGGTAGAGCTCCCGGGTGTTTGGAAGAAAGTTGCGGGGTGAATTATCACTTCCAAAACCGTCGCCAAAAAAGTGATTTTCGCAAGATCCAGGGAGATACGGGCGGAAAAGCGTTTTTCCGAAGAAGAAAATTTTCGCCCTGATACCGTCGTGCGGGGTATCAAACGACGAGTTTTCAAGAGGGGAGTCGGGAAAATACCCCCCCACCACCATACCACCCACCCCCACCCCCCTAGAGCGGAAAAACCACCCAGGAAGCGGTTTTTCGCGATTTTCCGCGGAAAATTTTATCGCCACCCCACAAAGTGCGGTATCAAAAGAAGCGGCTCGACGAGGCGAGTTCAACGCGCACCCATTCGTCCTCCTACCATCTTCCTTCACCTCACCAGGCCGGAAAAACCTCTCCGTGGCCCGCTATTAGCGTCCTCCCGCAAGGGAGAGTTGAAGTGGGGCGTCAGTAATGGCGACAACTCGCACCACGCGACTCAGGTCGGAGTCCACCGACGAAAGGGTGGGGCGGTCCCTTTCGGCTGTTGAGCCGAAAGTTATGCTTACGCGAGTCTCGGCGACGGCAACGAAGCAGGGAATCTCGGACATGGCGGAGCTCCGACAGCTCCTGAACGATTCGTCGCTGTCCAATGAACAGCTGCGTGCAACGATCGCCGGTCTGCAGCAGGAGATAACGATGCTCCGGCAGCAGATGGAGGCGATGGCAGAACAGGCCAGGCAGGAGACGAAGCTGGTCAGGGAGGAAGCCCGCATGCGTGAGACGGTGGCTCGTGAGGAAAACGAGCGTCTGCGCCACGAGCTGAAGGAGGAGCGCGCCAGCTTCCAAGAACTGCTGGCGCAGACGCTAGGCTACGGGGGTGGCCAGCGTTCAGGGCGGCAGCAGCAGCAACAGCAGCAGCAGCAACAGCAGCAGCAGCAGCACCAGCAGCAGCAGCAGCAGCAGTGGAGGCAGCAGCAGCACCAGCAAGGAGCGGCGATGGCAACGGCAGCTCCACTTCCGGACCAGGAAGGCGGCTCTTGGTCTGAGGTGGTGCGTCGCAAACCAGCACGCCAAACAACGAGCCGACAGCAGCAGCAGCAGCAGCAGCAACAGCAGCAGCAGTGGCCGGAACTACCACAACGACGGGCGGAGGTTCAGCGACAGGCGTTCGCTGGGCCATCAAGACAGCAGCCCCAGCAACAGCAGGGACAACAGGCTCGGCGCAGCCAGCCTGCAGCACAACGGGGAGGACAGCGCCAGCGGCAGCGTAAAGCGAAGCCGGACGCAGTAGAAATCGCCCCAGGCGAGGGGCAAACCTGGCTGGAAGTATACCAGGCGGTGCGTGCGGCTCCAGAAATGGAGAAGCACCAGGAGGCCCTCGGTGTAGGACGACGCACCACACGCTCCAGGTTGGTGATGGAGCTGAACGAAGGCGCGGACGCTGCAGGAGTCCTGCAGACCATAAAGGAGGTCTGCGAAAAAACGGAGCTGTCGGCCTCAGCTCGACTGGTGACGCCGACGACGGAAATCAAAATTGCAGCGATCGACCCTTTAGCGAAGGAGGTCGATGTGGCGATGGCACTGACCAACCTGTGCCATGTTACCGTGGAGGAGACCTCGGTCCGTCTGCGATCTGCGTGGGACAGCACGAAGGTGGCGATAGTTCGGGTTCCGGTTGGGGTAGCGGAGAAGCTGGTGGGCGAGAACGTGAAGGTAAAGTTCACGTCTTGCCTGATCGAGCAAGCGACGCAGCCGCAGGCGCGTCAGCAACGCTGCTTCAGGTGCCTGGAGACGGGGCACATCCGGGCGGCGTGCAAGAGCGAGACGGATCGCTCGGCTTGCTGCATTCGCTGCGGGAAGCCGGACCATCAGGCGAAGAGCTGCACGGCGGAGGTCTGCTGTGCCGCCTGCGGGGGACCGCATCGGGTGGGACACCCGACGTGCCGGCGCTGAGAGTGCTGCAGGTGAACCTCGGGCGATGTCAGGCAGCACAAGACCTGATGTTGCAGACGGCTCGCGAGCTCGAGGTTCAGGTGGTGCTCGCCTGCGAGCTGTATCGGCCGCCTCGCGACGACCCGCGGTGGGCCGTTGATGTGGAGCAGGGCGTGGCGATCATCGCAACGGGCGCCTATCCAATTCAGCGTTTGTGGGGGAGCGTCGCCCCGGGACTAGTGGTGGCCACCATAGCAGGAGTCACGTTTGCCAGCTGTTACGTGTCCCCCAGCAGCGGTCCCGCGGAATTCGAGAGCTTCCTCGGTGCGGTGGAAATGTCGCTCGTCGGACACACAACATCCGTCCTGGCCGGCGACTTTAATGCGTGGAACGAGGAATGGGGGAGCGCGCGCACTACCCAGAAGGGGCAGGATCTCCTGAGCGTGGCGGAGCAGCTGTCGCTGCAGACGCTCAACCGTGGCAACGTGCCCACGTTCAAGGGCAACGGGGCGGCGCGAGAAAGCGTGATCGACGTTACATTCGCTAGTCCAACCATCGCGAGGCCGGACTCATGGCGAGTGCTGAGTCGATTTTCCGGTAGCGATCACGCCTACGTCGAGTTTCAGGTGGACGTTCCGAGTCAACGTTCCACGCGACGAGGCCAGCAGCAGCGAAGCCGGACAGCAACCAGCGATGGGACAGCCAAACACGCCGGGACCCGGTGGAAGACGGCGCAATTCGACAGGAGGTGCTTCGACATCGCCCTCACACACGGCCACTTCGAACAGGTCGATACACCGGAGGGGCTGATCGGCGGACTCACCCAGGCGTGCGATGAGACCATGGAGAGAGTGCATGGGGCCACTTTCCACCGCAAGCCCCAGATGTACTGGTGGTCTCCAGAGATCGAGCGCCTGAGGGAGGAGTGCGAAGCAGCGGAGGCCGCTCATTGCCGAGCCCAACTGTCGGAGCGTGCAGCGACATCTGCCAGGCTGCAGGATTGCCGCCGTCTGCTGAAGGCTGAAATAAAGAGCAGCAAAGAAAGCAGCCTCCAGGAGCTGATCGACTGTGTTGAAGCTGAGGTGTTCGGACTCGGGTACAAAGTGGTGCGAGCGAAACTGCGCAGCAGGGCGCCACCGGAAACGGACCGAGCCGTACTCGACCCGATCGTCGACGCGCTGTTTCCGGAGCATCCAGCATTTGAGTGGCCAGACATCGAAGCGTGTGCTGCCTCACACGAGGCTCTGAGGCCGGTCACGGTCGCGGAGATCCTGTCGCTGGCCGAGCGGATGGCTCCCTCGAAGGCGCCAGGGTTGGACGGCATACCCAACGCCGCAGTGAAGGCGGCGATGAGGAAGCATCCGGAGGTGTTCGCGAAAGTCTACAACCAGCTGCTCGAACAGGGCGAGTTTCCTGCGGAGTGGAAGGAGGCTCGTCTCGTGCTGATCGCGAAGCCGGGAAAGCAGCCGGGCGATCCGTCGTCATACCGCCCGCTGCTCATGCTGGGAGCAGTCGCCAAGGGGTTCGAACGGCTGATCCTAGATCGGCTGAACGACCACTTGGAGGACAGCGACGCGCCTCGTCTGTCGCCAAATCAGCACGGGTTCCGGCGAGGCCGGTCAACCATCCAGGCCATCGAACGAGTAGTCGAGCGGGGGCAGCACGCGAGGACATTCCATCGTACCAACCAGCGGGACCCTCGCTGTCTGGCGGTGGCAGCGCTGGACGTGAGGAACGCCTTTAACTCAGCGAGTTGGAAGGCGATTGCGGCTGCCCTGCAGAAGCTGCAGGTCCCTACAGCCCTCCAGAGAATCTTGCGCAGCTACTTTTCTGAGAGGAGGCTGGTGTACGAGACCAGCGAGGGACCAGTGCGGCGTACGGTTACGGCAGGCGTTCCACAGGGCTCAATACTGGGCCCAACGTTGTGGAACGCCATGTACGACGGCGTGCTTCGGCTGGAGCTGCCCGAGGGTGCTGAAGTGATCGGCTTCGCGGACGACATCGCGGTGCTGGCGGAGGGGACGACACCGGAAGCAGCGACGCGAGCAGCAGAGGCATCGATATCGCTGATCAGC
>NW_026453526.1:702500-710000 GCF_943734755.1 Anopheles moucheti
CCCTCTGTGGGATAATGGGCCACCTTCAAGTTGAACTTGAACTGTTTGCACCGTAAGTGGTAGATAACGGACCGGTCCAGTACACGGAATCGGACAGACGCGAGGTACGCGCCGTCCCTACGTGCTGAGCTTATCCCGTTTCGCTCGCAGCTACTCAGGGAATCCCTGTTGGTTTCTTGTCCTCCCCTTATTAATATGCTTAAATTCTGGGGGTTCTCACACATCACTTGAGGCCTACGTTGGATTTTTCCCGAATGGTAAATAGTAGCACGCACTTGTTCGCTTGTATCCAGCGGGTGGGCGTACCGCACGCGTTACACGACTCGGCCAGACGGCGGGTCCCGGCAACAGACGGCAAGCCAGGTGTTCAAGGGCTTCCGGTGCTCCCAGGTTGTCTTATAGCCGAAGTTCGAACCGTGCGACACGACACGCACCCACTGGGCCAACTGTACCGCCTTACCATTTCAGCGCCCAAGGTCCCCCGCGGAAGGGGTCCGAGCACGCCATGATGCACAGTGCGCCAAACGCGTGTGTTCAAGCCTGCGACACACTCCCGGGCGTGCTGCTCGCCCAGGCGTGCCGCTGGTACGCGGGCGTCCTGTAGTTATGGAATAGTGTGTAACAAGAATTGGTAGGCACTCAAGAATGTGTGCATCGGTCGGGTTTAAACGTCCGATGCGCCATATGCGTTCAACGTGTCGGTGTTCATGTGTCCTGCAGTTCACATTCTGACGCGCATTTAGCTGCGGTCTTCATCGATCCATGAGCCGAGTGATCCCCTGCCTAGGGTTTTGGTATGTTCAACTGTCTCCTATGTTTTCGTTATGCGCTAGGTGCATCTCTCACAACTTAAGTTCCCCGGACAGCGTAACCGTGCACCTCTCGGTTCCTTCGAAGCCGTCCAGGGTGGACAAGGATGACCATTGGTCTTCCTTCCCATTGATCGACGCGCGATGTGGGCGGCATCGGCGCGATCTTGCACAACTTTCGTTCTCTTGATTAGGTTCTCTCTCGCTCGAGGCCAGTGTTTAAATATGTTCTAGTGGGTCTTTACCTTCGCCCATGTGTCACACACTTTACGCGTTCGATGGCTGCCATTGGGAGTGTGCGCACAGGTACGAAGGCCACTGGCCTACGGTCGCGCACGCTCAATATCGTAGTATAGACACACCTCTCTCGCGGGTCTAATTGGCGTGCGCGGCCCCCAAAAGGTAACATAGCAGTTTGTTCTGCTGATACCGTGTTTCTCTATCTCTCTAACCAACTCACACAACAACATATATGTATTGATCGGTAATGATCCTTCCGCAGGTTCACCTACGGAAACCTTGTTACGACTTTTACTTCCTCTAAATCATCAAGTTCGGTCAACTTCGGCCATGCCAGCTGCAGCTCACGAAGGAACCGCGGAAGGTGTGCCTCCAGAGACCTCACTAAATAATCCATCGGTAGTAGCGACGGGCGGTGTGTACAAAGGGCAGGGACGTAATCAGCGCTAGCTAATGACTAGCACTTACTAGAAATTCCAGGTTCATGGGGACCGTTGCAGTCCCCAATCCCAACTAAATGAGCATTTGGGTGATTTCCCGTTCCTCTCGGAATGGGGGCGCCAATTGGCGAGAACACGCTGCTGCTCACATTGTAGCACGCGTGCAGCCCAGAACATCTAAGGGCATCACGGACCTGTTATCGCTCATTCTCACCTTGCTAAACACAAGTTGTCCCGCTAAGCAGGGCAAACGTGGCCGACGACCGCCCGTGAAGGGGCCGCCGGCCTTGACGTCAGGTGCGCCCGGAGGTGCACTGCTGACAGCGTTCTAGTTAGCTTGTTTGAGTCGCGTTCGTTATCGGAATTAACCAGACAAATCATTCCACGAACTAAGAACGGCCATGCACCACTACCCTTAAATTTGAGAAAGAGCTCTCAATCTGTCTTACCTCGATAAGTTCGGACCTGGTAAATTTTCCCGTGTTGAGTCAAATTAAGCCGCAAGCTCCACTTCGTTTTTTTTTTTTTTTTTTTTTTAACAAATGCAGGTTTTATTATTCATAAACATTATGTTCTAACAAACAATAGCATAAACCCACGCTCTTGACGCACGACGTCGCCCGCCAGGGATTTGTCATGCGTCTTTACGAACCCTTTCGGATGTCCCTTCCCTATTTCTTTATTTAATTGAATCGTATCTTAACCGCATATTAAAGGCGTACGCTTGCTTAGTCCGCGTGACTCACTCATTCTTTCCCCTCTCGGAGATCGCAAGAAGTCAACCCGACATCTATCGATCTGACCATTCCGCCTCGCTGGCGGCAGCCTCCTCCGCGGGTGTCAATCGTCGGCCCGCATTCGAAGCACGACGGCGCCTTTCGTTTTCCCGTCTGTTGCGTCGCGACCGTATCCGATCCGCCTCCGTAGGCGCGGTCCGACGGCGGCGCGTCGTCGAGGGTCCCTCAGCCTGGACCCGAGCTCGCCATGCGCGCTGCATGAATAGACGCCGCTCATGGCGAATTCTAACCGTTTCAGGGGAAGGTGGTCCCCCTCTGCTACGCCTCGGTATAGGTGGAGGAGCTAGGCCCGCTCGCTCCGCCTCAACTGCCGTCCGCAGTACCTCGTCATCTCGGGCGGCCAGTGCTGCTGCGACGTCCGCAGCCAGTCGCACTCGCGCCCGATCCTCCGCTCTGCCGCGAAGCCGTCGGTTGCGGGCAGATCGCTGACGCGCTGCTCGCGACTCGTTCACGCGCCGCGTGATGTCTTCGATGATGACGTCGTCCATCTCCTCACCGAAGAGTGCGGCCACACTTTCGAGGACCACTTCCTCGTCCTCGGCGAAAGCCGCTTCCGTTCGACCATTGGTGAGCGCTTCCTCATCGCGCCACAGCTGTTGAAGCACTGTGGTGATGGTCTTTGCTGCTTTCTGAATGCGGTCCCACCACTCCGCACTCTCCAGCAGCTTCTCTGCGATGTTGTTAAGCTGGACCGACTCGGGTGTCCCCCAGCCCAGCAGCTCACGTCGGATCTCCTCGAACACGGGGCACTCGAACAAGACGTGGGCCACCGACTCGACCGACCCCACGCACCGTGGACACTCCGGAGACGACGCGAAGCCGCAGACGTGCAAGTACTCTCGGAAGAATCCGTGTCCGGAGAGCACCTGCGAAAGGTGGAAGTCCACCTTCCCGTGCTTTCGTCCCGTCCACCGGTGCAGGTCGGGAATCATCCCGTGCGCCCACGTCAAGTAGCGGCTGGCCGATGGTGTTGCCGCCGCACGGTCCCAGGCGTCCTGCCATTGCAGCATCGTGGCTGCTCGCTCCGCCGCTCGTACCTCCTTCCTGCTGGCGCCAGGCTCGACCAGCAGCCTGCTATGGCACCTTGCGTCCTCGTTGACGACCAGCCAGTACGGCACCAAACCAGCCATCACCACTGACACCTCGTAGGATACCGAGCGGAACGAACTCGATACCCCACGTGCCAGTGGCTTCTGGACCTGGGCCAGTCGTCTTCGGCACCACTGCATGTCTGTCGCCTTAGCCCAGATGGGCGAGGCGTACCGGATCACCGACTCAGCGACTCCTGCCAGCAACCGCCGCTTGGCCACCTGGGGGCCGCTGTGGTTCCTCATCACCGAGGTAACCACCGCCACCGCACGGAGGGCCTTGTCCGCGGCCGCTTCCACGTGCGGTTTCCACGAGAGTTTCTCGTGGAGTTGTACCCCCAGGTAGCGTATCGATCGCTTTGACGTGCAGACCACTTCGCCGACGCGCACAGGAATTTCCAAACGTCCTCGACGCAGACTCGATATCAGTACCACCTCGGTTTTGTGGGGGGCGAGACTGAGGTGCCGTGCCTCAAGCCACCCCATCACCGCCTCGATCGCAGCCTCCGCAACGGACGCCGACTCCTCGGGTGTGCAGCCCTCGGCCAGGATGGCGATGTCATCGGCAAAGCCGACGATGGTGGCCCCTTCAGGGAGCTGGATCCGCAGAACGCCGTCGTACATAACGTTCCACAGAGTCGGGCCAAGGATTGACCCCTGTGGAACGCCTGCCGTCACCCGACGTGACACCGGGCCGTCATGGGTGTCGTACACCAGCTCCCTGTCGGTGAAATAGTCGCGGAGCAGGAGTTGCAGCTGCGCTGGAACCTCCTTCTCACGCAGGGCCATCGCTATCGCCTGCCAGCTGGCGGTGTTAAAGGCGTTTCTGACGTCCAACGCCACAACCAGCAGACAGCGCTTATCCCGGTTGTTAGTCCGTCCGTAGGACATCGCGCGCTCGCCTGCTTCCACCACCAGCTGGATCGCCTGCAGGGTGCTCCGCTGCTTCCGGAAACCGAACTGGTTCTCGGCCAGCCGAGGTGCCTCCGGATCCTCCAGGTGCTCGTTGAGTCTGTCCAGCGTAGTCCTCTCGAAGACCTTCGCCGGGTTGTCGATCAAGCAGATCGGGCGGCAGGACGAGGCTTCGCCCGGCGGCTTACCCGGCTTAGGCAACAGCACCAGCTTCTGCCTTTTCCATTCGCGTGGTATTTCGCCGGTGTCCAAGCAGCGCTGGTAGACACCAGCGAATGGCTCCGGATACTTCCGGATGGCAGCCGTTACCGCAGCGTTCGGTACTCCATCGAGGCCAGGCGCCTTCCGCGGATGCAGCTCGCTCGCTATCGCCTGGAGCTCCGCGCAGCTGATCGGACGGACCGGAGTGTCCCCTTCCGAAGGCGTGACGTCCGGCCACTCGACCGGGGGATGCTCCGGAAACAGCTCCTCGACGATCCGCTGCAACACCGCTGGATCGCGTTCACGCGCCGTCCAGCTGCCCCGAAACCGAAGAAGCACTTGCCGGAACCACTGTCCCGTCTCATCTGCAGCCAGGGCCTGCAGCCACTCATCGAACTGGCGCTGCTTGCTGGCCTTAATTGCCACCCTTAAGGCAGCACGCGCCTCCTGATGTTCCTCTGAGGCCAGTTCGGCGGACGTCTCGTCGAGGGCCAATGACTGTCGCTCCCGAGCCAACCGGCAGCGCTCGGTCAGCTCCTCGATATCCGGAGTCCACCAATATGTGTTGCAGTTCCTCCTCTGCTGCTGCGACTGCCCAATCCTCGCCATGGTAGCGTCGCAGGCCTCCGTAAGCACCATCCCCAGGCTTGCCGCATCGGTCACCCGATCGGCAAAACGGGTCGCCTCAAGTGCCAGCTCGAAAGTACGGGGGCAAAACTGGCGAGTTCGCCAGCGAATACCCGCCTCCCGTACTTCGACACCTTCCTGCTGATGAATGCCCCGTCCGGGCCGCTGACCTGCACGATGCTGTTGCCCGACCGCAAACCGAATATAGCGGTGGTCGCTATAGGAGTAGCGGTCTAGCGTCCGCCAGGAGCTGATGTCCTCCGCTGCTCCATCCGATCGGCAGAGCGTTGGACTCGCGAAGGCGACGTCCACTCTGCTGGGCCGAGCCACACCGTTCCCCAGGAATGTCGGCTCCGTGCCGCGGTTGAGGACCTCCAATCCTAGGCTGGTAACCGTCTGAAAGAGCGCCTCACCCTTAAGGTTGGCCCGCTCGCTCCCCCAGGCCCCATGCCACGCGTTGAAGTCACCAGCTATCAGCACGCAAGGGTGGCCTCGCGCAAGTACCTCCAGCCGGTCCATCTGTTGCTCGAACTCCGGGAGGCCGATCGATGGCGGAATATAGCAGCAGATGACAACGATGCCCGCCACCTCGGCAGCTACGATGCCCGGATGCTGCACGCTCCTCACCCGCTGTATGGGAAACCGTTGGCCACTGGTGACGATCGCGGCCTTCAGTGCGTCGTCGGATGCCCAGTTCCCATTGTTGGCCGGCACAGCATAGAGCTCCGTGATGAGCATCACGTCTGCTCCCTCCTCCCTCATCCGCTGGAGCGCAAGATCCTGAGCGCTCCTGCTCTTACCGATATTTATCTGGAGCACTTCTATCATCATCGTGTGGCTGCAGCTTTGCACGAAGCTGCGGCAATCGAGTGCGGGCCGCCACACTTCAAACAGCGAGCCTCGCCAGTGCAGCTCGCTGCCTTGTGGCCTTCCGCGCCACACCGGATACACGCTTTGCTGCGGTCCTCTCCCGAGCACTGCCCGGCGAAGTGCCCGCGCTCCAAACATCGGAAGCACCGCTTCTCCTCCAGCGACGCTTTCGGGACCTCCCACACCCAACAGGAGGTGTGTCCTAGGAGCAGGCGCTTCCCAGCCAGATGCTCCGCATCCGACCGGGGCAGACGAACGCGAGCACGCTTCGTGCCGTCTCGCCGCTCCCTCATGTCGAAGGTGGCCTCGGAATGCTCCTTGCCGAGAGCCGTCAACACCGCCCGACGCAGCTGGTCCTCGCTCGCCAAGGAGTCGATGTTTGTTATAAGCACCATCGACATCTCCGTACGCACGGTCGCCGCACCCTTGTCTCCGATGGCTTGCCGGATACGCTGGCACAGCTCGGCGCTGTCGGCATCACGGCTCAGCGGCAGCCGCAAGGTGTCTTTCGGCGTTCGCTTGCCGACGCCGATCTTCTCCTGCATGCCGTCGAGATGCGAGCTCGTACGAATCGCCCTATACATGTCGAGGTAGCTGACGCCCTCCGCTGGCATCACCTCGATGGTGTCGGGCCGCTTCCGCGACTTCTTCACTGCAGCTGGCATCGTGCGTGGCTGCTGCTTACTCTGCTTTCGCAGCAACTGGCCCTGCAAATGCCACTGTTGTTGTTGTTGCTGGGGCTGCCCAGCCGAACGCTGTCCGCTCTGATGTTGCTGCGGACGTTGCTGCTGTTGCCGCTGCGGCTGCTGCCGTTGCGGGAGCTGCGGCCACTGCTGCTGATGCTGCTGAGCCGGCTGCTGGCGTGCCGGCTTACGGCGCACCACCTCGGCCCAGGAGCCGCCTTCCTGGTCCGGAGACGGCACCACCGTAGCCGTCACCGCACCCTCTCGCTGTTGTGCCAGCTGCTGCTGCTGCTGCTGCTGCTGTTGCTGCTGCGACTGCGCAACGACCAGTTGCGTAAGAAGCCCAGAGACCATCTCCCGCTCCTTACGGTTCTCCTCTCGCAGATGGAGCACCTCCTGGCGATGGCACTCCTGCATCGCCGCGAGGTCTTTCCGGTATTGCTCAGCTTGCTCCGTCAGCTGAACACGGAGGAGAGATAGCTCGTCCTCCAGACGCTCGATGAGCCTCTCCATCGTGGCTCCTTTAACAGCCGTGGCCGTGCCAACGCCACTCGTGCGAGCACCGCTCGTGGCTGCGGTCTGCCCTTCCGGCACTCTGCTGAGCATCACTACCGGTTTCGAGCCCACCGGTGCTCGGCTATCGGTCGATCCCGACCGTGATCGTAGGTTCCTACTGGTGGACATCATCGCCAAAAGGAAGGAAGATTCCGCGCTTTAAGCTGGTTTTACTCCCCCTCAAGGAGGGACGCCAGCAGCGGACTGCCACGAGGATCGACGGAGAGGTTTTTCCGCCCGGGCGAGGTGAGGGAAGATGGTAGAAGAACGGGGGGTTG
>NW_026453526.1:715000-717500 GCF_943734755.1 Anopheles moucheti
ACAAAAATTTTTTCTTCTCAAAAATGATTTTCGTTTCACTTTTCATACTCAGGGGAGTCTAAAATTGATGTTTTGAGTCACCGTGAAAAAAAAATTTTTTTGACCCGAGCTTGTGTCGGCGACCCAAAATCGACGCACTTGGGAAAAATGTTCTAGCAGGGGCCCTCCCATACAAAAATTTTTTCTTCTCAAAAATGATTTTCGTTTCACTTTTCATACTCAGGGGAGTCTAAAATTGATGTTTTGAGTCACCGTGAAAAAAAAATTTTTTTGACCCGAGCTTGTGTCGGCGACCCAAAATCGACGCACTTGGGAAATATGTTCTAGCAGGGGCCCTCCCATACAAAAATTTTTTCTTCTCAAAAATGATTTTCGTTTCACTTTTCATACTCAGGGGAGTCTAAAATTGATGTTTTGAGTCACCGTGAAAAAAAAATTTTTTTGACCCGAGCTTGTGTCGGCGACCCAAAATCGACGCACTTGGGAAATATGTTCTAGCAGGGGCCCTCCCATACAAAAATTTTTTCTTCTCAAAAATGATTTTCGTTTCACTTTTCATACTCAGGGGAGTCTAAAATTGATGTTTTGAGTCACCGTGAAAAAAAAATTTTTTTGACCCGAGCTTGTGTCGGCGACCCAAAATCGACGCACTTGGGAAAAATGTTCTAGCAGGGGCCCTCCCATACAAAAATTTTTTCTTCTCAAAAATGATTTTCGTTTCACTTTTCATACTCAGGGGAGTCTAAAATTGATGTTTTGAGTCACCGTGAAAAAAAAATTTTTTTGACCCGAGCTTGTGTCGGCGACCCAAAATCGACGCACTTGGGAAAAATGTTCTAGCAGGGGCCCTCCCATACAAAAATTTTTTCTTCTCAAAAATGATTTTCGTTTTACTTTTCATACTCAGGGGAGTCTAAAATTGATGTTTTGAGTCACCGTGAAAAAAAAATTTTTTTGACCCGAGCTTGTGTCGGCGACCCAAAATCGACGCACTTGGGAAATATGTTCTAGCAGGGGCCCTCCCATACAAAAATTTTTTCTTCTCAAAAATGATTTTCGTTTCACTTTTCATACTCAGGGGAGTCTAAAATTGATGTTTTGAGTCACCGAGAAAAAAAAATTTTTTTGACCCGAGCTTGTGTCGGCGACCCAAAATCGACGCACTTGGGAAAAATGTTCTAGCAGGGGCCCTCCCATACAAAAATTTTTTCTTCTCAAAAATGATTTTCGTTTTACTTTTCATACTCAGGGGAGTCTAAAATTGATGTTTTGAGTCACCGTGAAAAAAAAATTTTTTTGACCCGAGCTTGTGTCGGCGACCCAAAATCGACGCACTTGGGAAATATGTTCTAGCAGGGGCCCTCCCATACAAAAATTTTTTCTTCTCAAAAATGATTTTCGTTTCACTTTTCATACTCAGGGGAGTCTAAAATTGATGTTTTGAGTCACCGAGAAAAAAAAATTTTTTTGACCCGAGCTTGTGTCGGCGACCCAAAATCGACGCACTTGGGAAATATGTTCTAGCAGGGGCCCTCCCATACAAAAATTTTTTCTTCTCAAAAATGATTTTCGTTTCACTTTTCATACTCAGGGGAGTCTAAAATTGATGTTTTGAGTCACCGAGAAAAAAAAATTTTTTTGACCCGAGCTTGTGTCGGCGACCCAAAATCGACGCACTTGGGAAATATGTTCTAGCAGGGGCCCTCCCATACAAAAATTTTTTCTTCTCAAAAATGATTTTCGTTTCACTTTTCATACTCAGGGGAGTCTAATATTGAAGTTTTGAGTCACCGTGAAAAAAATTTTTTTTTGACTCACTGGGTAAAATGGTCGCACTTGGTAAAAATGTTCTAGCAGGGTCCCTCCCATACAAAAAATTTTTATTTCTCAAATCGATCCGTGGTTTCACTTTTCATACTCTAGGGCCCATTTGCTTCAACTTTGGAAAAAATTTTCGATGATGAAAAATTTTCACCTTCGACGTCCATCGACCACTCGACCCGAACTTGGTACTTTTGTATGGAGGTACCCGAGTGGTGACTTTTTCATACAAAAATTTTTATTTCTCAAATCGATCCGTGGTTTCACTTTTCATACTCTAGGGCCCAATTGCTTCAACTTTGGAAAAAATTTTCGATGATGAAAAATTTTCACCTTCGACGTCCATCGACCACTCGACCCGAACTTGGTACTTTTGTATGGAGGTACCCGAGTGGTGACTTTTTCATACAAAAATTTTTATTTCTCAAATCGATCCGTGGTTTCACTTTTCATACTCTAGGGCCCATTTGCTTCAACTTTGGAAAAAATTTTCGATGATGAAAAATTTTCACGTTCGACGTCCATCGACCACTCGACCCGAACTTGGTACTTTTGTATGGAGGTACCCAAGTGGTGACTTTTTCATACAAAAATTTTTTTGCGAATACGTGTTCGTTCGCGATCATTAAGGCCATGAACCGCAAGTCCGCTGCGATAGAAATAGTGCATTGTAGTTACT
>NW_026453526.1:722500-737500 GCF_943734755.1 Anopheles moucheti
CCAACTGTACCGCCTTACCATTTCAGCGCCCAAGGTCCCCCGCGGAGGGGGTCCGAGCACGCCATGATGCACAGTGCGCCAAACGCGTGTGTTCAAGCCTGCGACACACTCCCGGGCGTGCTGCTCGCCCAGGCGTGCCGCTGGTACGCGGGCGTCCTGTAGTTATGGAATAGTGTGTAACAAGAATTGGTAGGCACTCAAGAATGTGTGCATCGGTCGGGTTTAAACGTCCGATGCGCCATATGCGTTCAACGTGTCGGTGTTCATGTGTCCTGCAGTTCACATTCTGACGCGCATTTAGCTGCGGTCTTCATCGATCCATGAGCCGAGTGATCCCCTGCCTAGGGTTTTGGTATGTTCAACTGTCTCCTATGTTTTCGTTATGCGCTAGGTGCATCTCTCACAACTTAAGTTCCCCGGACAGCGTAACCGTGCACCTCTCGGTTCCTTCGAAGCCGTCCAGGGTGGACAAGGATGACCATTGGTCTTCCTTCCCATTGATCGACGCGCGATGTGGGCGGCATCGGCGCGATCTTGCACAACTTTCGTTCTCTTGATTAGGTTCTCTCTCGCTCGAGGCCAGTGTTTAAATATGTTCTAGTGGGTCTTTACCTTCGCCCATGTGTCACACACTTTACGCGTTCGATGGCTGCCATTGGGAGTGTGCGCACAGGTACGAAGGCCACTGGCCTACGGTCGCGCACGCTCAATATCGTAGTATAGACACACCTCTCTCGCGGGTCTAATTGGCGTGCGCGGCCCCCAAAAGGTAACATAGCAGTTTGTTCTGCTGATACCGTGTTTCTCTATCTCTCTAACCAACTCACACAACAACATATATGTATTGATCGGTAATGATCCTTCCGCAGGTTCACCTACGGAAACCTTGTTACGACTTTTACTTCCTCTAAATCATCAAGTTCGGTCAACTTCGGCCATGCCAGCTGCAGCTCACGAAGGAACCGCGGAAGGTGTGCCTCCAGAGACCTCACTAAATAATCCATCGGTAGTAGCGACGGGCGGTGTGTACAAAGGGCAGGGACGTAATCAGCGCTAGCTAATGACTAGCACTTACTAGAAATTCCAGGTTCATGGGGACCGTTGCAGTCCCCAATCCCAACTAAATGAGCATTTGGGTGATTTCCCGTTCCTCTCGGAATGGGGGCGCCAATTGGCGAGAACACGCTGCTGCTCACATTGTAGCACGCGTGCAGCCCAGAACATCTAAGGGCATCACGGACCTGTTATCGCTCATTCTCACCTTGCTAAACACAAGTTGTCCCGCTAAGCAGGGCAAACGTGGCCGACGACCGCCCGTGAAGGGGCCGCCGGCCTTGACGTCAGGTGCGCCCGGAGGTGCACTGCTGACAGCGTTCTAGTTAGCTTGTTTGAGTCGCGTTCGTTATCGGAATTAACCAGACAAATCATTCCACGAACTAAGAACGGCCATGCACCACTACCCTTAAATTTGAGAAAGAGCTCTCAATCTGTCTTACCTCGATAAGTTCGGACCTGGTAAATTTTCCCGTGTTGAGTCAAATTAAGCCGCAAGCTCCACTTCGTTTTTTTTTTTTTAAGAAATGCAGGTTTTATTGTACAAAAATACCTTATAAACCTACCCTCTTGACGTAGGACGTCGCCCGCCAGGGATTTTGTCCTACGTCGTTGCGAACCCTTTCGGATATCTCTTCGCGATTTATTTATTCAATTTTCCGTATCTTAACCCGCATTTTAAAGGCGTACACATACTGAGTCCGCGTGACTCTCTCTTTCTTTCCCCTCTCGGAGATCTCAAGAAGTCAACCCGACATCTATCGATCTGACCATTCCGCCTCGCTGGCGGCAGCCTCCTCCGCGGGTGTCCATCGTCGGCCTGCAGCCAAAGCACGACGGCGCCTTTCGTTTTCGCGTCTGTTCCGCCGAGACCTTATCAGGTCCGCCTCCGTAGGCGCGGTCCGACGGCGGCGCGTCGTCGAGGGTCCCTCAGCCTGGACCCGAGCTCGCCATGCGCGCTGCATGAATAGACGCCGCTCATGGCGAATTCTAACCGTTTCAGGGGAAGGTGGTCCCCCTCTGCTACGCCTAGGTATGGGAGGAGGAGCTAGGCCCGCTCGCTCCGCCTCTACTGCCGTCCGCAGTATCTCGTCATCTCGGGCGGCCAGTGCTGCTGCGACGTCCGCAGCCAGTCGCACTCGCGCCCGATCCTCCGCTCTGCCGCGAAGCCGTCGGTTGCGGGCAGATCGCTGACGCGCTGCTCGCGCCTCGTTCACGCGCCGCGTGATGTCTTCGATGATGACGTCGTCCATCTCCTCACCGAAGAGTGCGGCCACACTTTCGAGGACCACTTCCTCGTCCTCGGCGAAAGCCGCTTCCGTTCGACCATTGGTGAGCGCTTCCTCATCGCGCCACAGCTGTTGAAGCACTGTGGTGATGGTCTTTGCTGCTTTCTGAATGCGGTCCCACCACTCCGCACTCTCCAGCAGCTTCTCTGCGATGTTGTTAAGCTGGACCGACTCGGGTGTCCCCCAGCCCAGCAGCTCACGTCGGATCTCCTCAAACACGGGGCACTCGAACAAGACGTGGGCCACCGACTCGACCGACCCCACGCACCGTGGACACTCCGGAGACGAAGCGAAGCCGCAGACGTGCAGGTACTCCCGGAAGAATCCGTGTCCGGAGAGCACCTGCGAAAGGTGGAAGTCCACCTTCCCGTGCTTTCGTCCCGTCCACCGGTGCAGGTCGGGAATCATCCCGTGCGCCCACGTCAAGTAGCGGCTGGCCGATGGTGTTGCCGCCGCACGGTCCCAGGCGTCCTGCCATTGCAGCATCGTGGCTGCTCGCTCCGCCGCTCGTACCTCCTTCCTGCTGGCGCCAGGCTCGACCAGCAGCCTGCTATGGCACCTTGCGTCCTCGTTGACGACCAGCCAGTACGGCACCAAACCAGCCATCACCACTGACACCTCGTAGGATACCGAGCGGAACGAACTCGATACCCCACGTGCCAGTGGCTTCTGGACCTGGGCCAGTCGTCTTCGGCACCACTGCATGTCTGTCGCCTTAGCCCAGATGGGCGAGGCGTACCGGATCACCGACTCAGCGACTCCTGCCAGCAACCGCCGCTTGGCCACCTGGGGGCCGCTGTGGTTCCTCATCACCGAGGTAACCACCGCCACCGCACGGAGGGCCTTGTCCGCGGCCGCTTCCACGTGCGGTTTCCACGAGAGTTTCTCGTGGAGTTGTACCCCCAGGTAGCGTATCGATCGCTTTGACGTGCAGACCACTTCGCCGACGCGCACAGGAATTTCCAAACGTCCTCGACGCAGACTCGATATCAGAACCACCTCGGTTTTGTGGGGGGCGAGACTAAGGTGACGTGCCTCGAGCCACCCCATCACCGCGTCGATCGCAGCCTCCGCGACCGTCGCCGACTCCTCGGGTGTGCAGCCCTCGGCCAGGATGGCGATGTCATCGGCAAAGCCGACGATGGTGGCCCCTTCAGGGAGCTGGATCCGCAGAACGCCGTCGTACATAACGTTCCACAGAGTCGGGCCAAGGATTGACCCCTGTGGAACGCCTGCCGTCACCCGACGTGACACCGGGCCGTCGTGGGTGTCGTACACCAGCTCCCTGTCGGTGAAATAGTCGCGGAGCAGGAGTTGCAGCTGCGCTGGAACCTCCTTCTCACGCAGGGCCATCGCTATCGCCTGCCAGCTGGCAGTGTTAAAGGCGTTTCTGACGTCCAACGCCACAACCAGCAGACAGCGCTTATCCCGGTTGTTAGTCCGTCCGTAGGACATCGCGCGCTCGCCTGCTTCCACCACCAGCTGGATCGCCTGCAGGGTGCTCCGCTGCTTCCGGAAACCGAACTGGTTCTCGGCCAGCCGAGGTGCCTCCGGATCCTCCAGGTGCTCGTTGAGTCTGTCCAGCGTAGTCCTCTCGAAGACCTTCGCCGGATTGTCGATCAAGCAGATCGGGCGGCAGGACGAGGCTTCGCCCGGCGGCTTACCCGGCTTAGGCAACAGCACCAGCTTCTGCCTTTTCCATTCGCGTGGTATTTCGCCGGTGTCCAAGCAGCGCTGGTAGACACCAGCGAATGGCTCCGGATACTTCCGGATGGCAGCCGTTACCGCAGCGTTCGGTACTCCATCGAGGCCAGGCGCCTTCCGCGGATGCAGCTCGCTCGCTATCGCCTGGAGCTCCGCGCAGCTGATCGGACGGACCGGAGTGTCCCCTTCCGAAGGCGTGACGTCCGGCCACTCGACCGGGGGATGCTCCGGAAACAGCTCCTCGACGATCCGCTGCAACACCGCTGGATCGCGTTCACGCGCCGTCCAGCTGCCCCGAAACCGAAGAAGCACTTGCCGGAACCACTGTCCCGTCTCATCTGCAGCCAGGGCCTGCAGCCACTCATCGAACTGGCGCTGCTTGCTGGCCTTAATTGCCACCCTTAAGGCAGCACGCGCCTCCTGATGTTCCTCTGAAGCCAGTTCGGCGGACGTCTCGTCGAGGGCCAATAACTGTCGCTCCCGAGCCAACCGGCAGCGCTCGGTCAGCTCCTCGATATCCGGAGTCCACCAATATGTGTTGCAGTTCCTCCTCTGCTGCTGCGACTGCCCAATCCTCGCCATGGTAGCGTCGCAGGCCTCCGTAAGCGCCATCCCTAGACTTGCTGCATCGGTCACCCGATCAGCAAAACGAGTCGCCTCAAGTGCCAGCTCAAAAGTACGGGGGCAAAACTGGCGAGTTCGCCAGCGAGTACCCGCCTCCCGTACTTCGACACCTTCCTGCTGATGAATGCCCCGTCCGGGCCGCTGACCTGTACGATGCTGTTGCCCGACCGCAAATCGAATATAGCGGTGGTCGCTATAGGAGTAGCGGTCTAGCGTCCGCCAGGAGCTGATGTCCTCCGCTGCTCCATCCGATCGGCAGAGCGTTGGACTCGCGAAGGCGACGTCCACTCTGCTGGGCCGAGCCACACCGTTCCCCAGGAATGTCGGCTCCGTGCCGCGGTTGAGGACCTCCAATCCTAGGCTGGTAACCGTCTGAAGGAGCGCCTCACCCTTAAGGTTGGCCCGCTCGCTCCCCCAGGCCCCATGCCACGCGTTGAAGTCACCAGCTATCAGCACGCAAGGGTGACCTCGCGCAAGTACCTCCAGCCGGTCCATCTGCTGCTCGAACTCCGGGAGGCCGATCGATGGCGGAATATAGCAGCAGATGACAACGATGCCCGCCACCTCGGCAGCTACGATGCCCGGATGCTGCACGCTCCTCACCCGCTGTATGGGAAACCGTTGGCCACTGGTGACGATCGCGGCCTTCAGTGCGTCGTCGGATGCCCAGTTCCCATTGTTGGCCGGCACAGCATAGAGCTCCGTGATGAGCATCACGTCTGCTCCCTCCTCCCTCATCCGCTGGAGCGCAAGATCCTGAGCGCTCCTGCTCTTACCGATATTTATCTGGAGCACTTCTATCATCATCGTGTGGCTGCAGCTTTGCACGAAGCTGCGGCAATCGAGTGCGGGCCGCCACACTTCAAACAGCGAGCCTCGCCAGTGCAGCTCGCTGCTTTGTGGCCTTCCGCGCCACACCGGATACACGCTTTGCTGCGGTCCTCTCCCGAGCACTGCCCGGCGAAGTGGCCGCGCTCCAAACATCGGAAGCACCGCTTCTCCTCCAGCGACGCTTTCGGGACCTCCCACACCCAACAGGAGGTGTGTCCTAGGAGCAGGCGCTTCCCAGCCAGATGCTCCGCATCCGACCGGGGCAGACGAACGCGAGCACGCTTCGTGCCGTCTCGCCGCTCCCACATGTCGAAGGTGGCCTCGGAATGCTCCTTGCCGAGAGCCGTCAACACCGCCCGACGCAGCTGGTCCTCGCTCGCCAAGGAGTCGATGTTTGTTATGAGCACCATCGACATCTCCGTACGCACGGACGCCGCACCCTTGTCTCCGATGGCTTGCCGGATACGCTGGCACAGCTCGGCGCTGTCGGCATCACGGCTCAGCGGCAGCCGCAAGGTGTCTTTCGGCGTTCGCTTGCCGACGCCGATCTTCTCCTGCATGCCGTCGAGATGCGAGCTCGTACGAATCGCCCTATACATGTCGAGGTAGCTGACGCCCTCCGCTGGCATCACCTCGATGGTGTCGGGCCGCTTCCGCGACTTCTTTACTGCAGCTGGCATCGTGCGTGGCTGCTGCTTACTCTGCTTTCGCAGCAACTGGCCCTGCAAATGCCACTGTTGTTGTTGTTGCTGGGGCTGCCCAGCCGAACGCTGTCCGCTCTGATGTTGCTGCGGACGTTGCTGCTGTTGCCGCTGCGGCTGCTGCCGTTGCGGGAGCTGCGGCCACTGCTGCTGATGCTGCTGAGCCGGCTGCTGGCGTGCCGACTTACGGCGCACCACCTCGGCCCAGGAGCCGCCTTCCTGGTCCGGAGACGGCACCACCGTAGCCGTCACCGCACCCTCTCGCTGTTGTGCCAGCTGCTGCTGCTGCTGCTGCTGCTGTTGCTGCTGCGACTGCGCAACAACCAGTTGCGTAAGGAGCCCAGAGACCATCTCCCGCTCCTTACGGTTCTCCTCTCGCAGATGGAGCACCTCCTGGCGATGGCACTCCTGCATCGCCGCGAGGTCTTTCCGGTATTGCTCAGCTTGCTCCGTCAGCTGAACACGGAGGAGGGATAGCTCGTCCTCCAGACGCTCGATGAGCCTCTCCATCGTGGCTCCTTTCGCAGCCGTGGCCATGCCAACGCCACTCGTGCGAGCAACACCGCTCGTGGCTGCGGTCTGCCCTTCCGGCACTCTGCTGAGCATCACTACCGGTTTCGAGCCCACCGGTGCTCGGCTATCGGTCGATCCCGACCGTGATCGTAAATTCCGACTGGCGGACATCATCGCCAGAAGGAAGGAAGAGTCCGCGCTTTAAACTGGTTTTACTCCCCCTCGAGGAGGGACGCCAGCAGCGGACTGCCACGAGGATCGACGGCGAGGTTTTTCCGCCCGGGCGAGGTGAGGGAAGATGGTAGAAGAACGGGGGGGTGCGCGATGGACTCGTCCCGCCGAGCCGCTTCTTCTGATACCCCACTTGCCTGGGTGGCGATGAAGTTTTCCTCGGAAAAATCGCGAAAAACCGCTTCCTGGGTGGTTTTTCCGCTCTAGGGGGGTGGGGGTGGGTGGTATGGTGGTGGGGGGGTATTTTCCCGACTCCCCTCTTGAAAACTCGTCGTTTGATACCCCGCACGACGGTATCAGGGCGAAAATTTTCTTCTTCGGAAAAACGCTTTTCCGCCCGTATCTCTCTGGATGTTGCGAAAATCACTTTTCCGGCGATGGAATTAGATGTAGTTTTTCCCGCCGAAACTTTTGTCCGAACACCCGGAAGCTCTAGCCCGACTCCTTGGCCGGGAAAATCGCCAAAAACCACTTCGGTAGGTGGTTTTTCCGCTCTAGGTGGGTGGGGGTGGGTAGTATCGTGATGGGAGGGTGTTATCCCGACTCCCCTCGTCAATCCGCGTCGATTGACACCCCACACGCCGGTATCAGGCCGAAAATTGTCCACTGACGAAAAACACTTTTCCGGCCGTATCTCCCCGGATGTCGGAAAAATCGCTTTTCCGGCGATGGAATTAGATGTAGTTTTTCCCGCCGAAACTTTTCTCTGAACACCCGGGAGCTCTACCTCCGCTCCTTGGCCGGGAAAAACGCGGAAAACCACTTTTCGCGGGGGTTTTCCGGGGCTGGGTGGCGGGTGGGTGGTGCTAGGGGGGGGAAACCGCGTTTCCCCCACTCCTCTTTCCGAGACGCGTCGTTAGACACCCCACACGATGGTATTGGGCCGAAAATGTCACACACACACAAATCTCACACACACGTAAAGAGCGGTGAAATTTCGTCCGGGAGTGCCCCTCCGGGAGCGCTAGCGCTCCAGCAGGGGGGTGATTCGTCCGGAAGTTTTTTTCCTCGCTCTTTTTCACACACACGCCGCCATTTTCGACGAGCACGTGGTTTTCTTTGTTCGCTAATAACTCACTGAGTTTTCGTCCGATTGACACGAAATTTTCAACACTTATTCTTTACTGCGGAGCGCAACTTTTGAGACACATTCCAGCCGGATCGGTCCGCAATGTTCGGAGTTATACAGGTGTGAAATTTCACCACAAAAACACCTGCCGTTCCGCGAACTCCATCAATTCGGCCAATGTTTCTTCACCAAAAGGTGTGGCCTGGTGAGGCCCACAAAGTGTCACTATCACTTTTCCGATATCTTCACTCTTTCGCACAATATGTCACAAAAACCGTTTCGTTCAATAACACACGCAAGGGGGGGCGTGGGGCCACCAAATTCGCAGGGGGGGTTCCGGAGGGTACCTCCAACTTTATTACAAACTTTCGCACCGATCAAGCGCAAATTGCGGCACTTTTGCTTTGAAAAACCGAGGAGCGCGGATTTCACGTCCACTCAGGTCGAGCTCTCGATCGCGACTGCAAGCTCCACTTCGTTGTGGTGCCCTTCCGTCAATTCCTTTAAGTTTCAACTTTGCAACCATACTTCCCCCGGAACCCGATTTTGGTTTCCCGGAAGCGACTGAGAGCACCGAATAGGGGTAGCGTCTCCCAATTGCTAATTGGCATCGTTTACGGTTAGAACTAGGGCGGTATCTAATCGCCTTCGATCCTCTAACTTTCGTTCTTGATTAATGAAAGCATCCATGGCAAACGCTTTCGCTTCGGTCGGTCCTACGACGGTCTACGAATTTCACCTCTCGCGCCGTAATACCAATGCCCCCAACTACTTCTGTTAATCATTACCTCTGGGTCTACGACAAACCAACGAAAGAATCAGACCGAGGTCATATTCCATTATTCCATGCAAGATTATTCTCGGCCAACGCCGACCCGCGGAGGGCCGGACGCTTTTGTACTAGCCTGCTGTGAGCACTCTAATTTGTTCAAGGTAAACGTGAGTACCCTGAGCACCATGAGGGGCCGGGCCGGACTGAACCGGTTAACCGGTACCCGTTCACGGAGTAAACGCCCAGGCACACCATTGTGAGTCGCAGCCGCGAGCTCGCTCACGGACGGTCCCGGCGTGTAACCGGGCGCCCGCGGCGGTCGCGAGTCTGGACGGGGAATCAACTTCGAACGTTTTAACCGCAACAACTTTAATATACGCTAGTGGAGCTGGAATTACCGCGGCTGCTGGCACCAGACTTGCCCTCCACTTGATCCTTGTTGAAGGATTTATACTCAACTCATTCCAATTATGGACCATCGTTAGAGAGGTCCATATTGTTATTTCTCGTCACTACCTCCCCGTGCCGGGATTGGGTAATTTACGCGCCTGCTGCCTTCCTTGGATGTGGTAGCCATTTCTCAGGCTCCCTCTCCGGAATCGAACCCTGATTCCCCGTTACCCGTCGCAACCATGGTAGTCCTCTACACTACCATCAATAGTTGATAGGGCAGACATTTGAAAGATCTGTCGTCAGTCGGCGAGCGACCATACGATCTGCGAGCTTATCCAGACTTCAACTCAAGCCGCCCGGAGGCGATTGGTTTAACTAATAAGTGCACCAGTTCCAGCACCCGGCGAGGGTACCAGTCCCGGCATGTTGCATGTATTAGCTCTGGCTTTTCCACAGTTATCCAACTAACTCATTGGGTTTATGATCTTGTAAATTATAGCTGTTATACTGAGCCTTATGCGGTTTCACATTCATTGATGTTCGTACTTAGACATGCATGGCTTAACCTTTGAGACAAGCGTATATTACTGGTAGGATCAACCAGAATTCTCTCTCGTACCGGCGTGAGTATCCCACACACGTTCGATACCGGGGTGAATCGAATTCACACTCTTTAACCATAAGCCAACCGAAGCACTTAAGCAACTGGAAGACCACCGGTTCCACATATCTCTCTGAGTGATGCATGTCACCATGCACCGCTTCCACCGTGTATCACATCACATCACACTCTAAACCATTTCACATAGGTCCGCGCGATTGCTCACGGGACCCTATTCTCGCTAGGAGGTTCGGTTCGATTCCTGTACACTACAACGAGCTTTTCCAATTCTTGTGTCCGACTGGCGAACGTTCTGTTGCGTTATAAACTTCGCGGTACTTGCCACCGGGTATGGTGTCCGTACAACCTTCTGAGAAATAGCCGGCGCGATCGACGGGATTAACCGACAATGCAGCGCTGGCTCTTGATCGGGCAATTTACGGGCTTTATCGGGCAATTTACGGGCTTGATGGTGCGACTTACGGGCCTGATAGTGCGACTAACGGGCTTGATAGGGCAATTTACGGGCTTTTTGGTGCGAATTACGGGCTTTTTGGTGCGACTTATGGGCTTGATAGGGCAATTTACGGGCTTTTTGGTGCGACTTATGGGCTTGATAGGGTAATTTACGGGCTTGTTGGTGCGACTTATGGGCCTGATAGTGCGACTAACGGGCTTGATAGGGCAATTTACGGGCTTTTTGGTGCGACTTACGGGCCTGATAGTGCGACTTAAGGGCCTGATAGTGCGACTAACGGGCTTTGATAGTGCGACCAACGGGCTTGATAGTGCGACCTATGGGCTTGATAGTGCGACTAACGGGCTTGATAGTGCGACTTATGGGCTTGATAGTGCGACTTACGGGCTTGCTTTTCCATGTTTTTCGCATCGAGCTTCGGTTCGTTTCGAATAATTTTGTCCATGTTTTTCGTTTGCTACGAGAGGTTCGGTTCGTTTTCAGTTATCCCTGTGTTCATGGTTTTCGTGAGCTTCGATAGGTTTGGTCCGTGTTTTTGAGTACTCTTGTCCATGATTTTCGTGTGCTTCTTGAGGATTGGTCCGATTTTCAGTACTCTTGTCCATGCTTTCACATGCTCTGATAGGTAGGTTCGTTCTCAGTTATCCCTGTGTTTATGGTTTTCGTGTGCTTCGAGAGGTTTGGTCCGTGTTTTTGAGTACTCTTGTCCATGATTTTCGTGTGCTTCTAGAGGTTTGGTCCGATTTTCAGTACTCTTGTCCATGCTTTCACATGCTCTGATAGGTAGGTTCGTTCTCAGTTATCCCTGTGTTCATGGTTTTCGTGTGCTTCCATAGGTTTGGTCCGTGTTTTTGAGTACTCTTGTCCATGATTTTCGTGTGCTTCTAGAGGTTTGGTCCGATTTTCAGTACTCTTGTCCATGCTTTCACATGCTCTGATAGGTAGGTTCGTTCTCAGTTATCCCTGTGTTTATGGTTTTCGTGTGCTTCGAGAGGTTTGGTCCGTGTTTTTGAGTACTCTTGTCCATGATTTTCGTGTGCTTCTAGAGGTTTGGTCCGATTTTCAGTACTCTTGTCCATGCTTTCACATGCTCTGATAGGTAGGTTCGTTCTCAGTTATCCCTGTGTTCATGGTTTTCGTGTGCTTCCATAGGTTTGGTCCGTGTTTTTGAGTACTCTTGTCCATGATTTTCGTGTGCTTCTAGAGGTTTGGTCCGATTTTCAGTACTCTTGTCCATGCTTTCACATGCTCTGATAGGTAGGTTCGTTCTCAGTTATCCCTGTGTTCATGGTTTTCGTTTGCTTCGATTCGTTCACTCTATTACTCTTGTCTTTGGTTTTCGTTTGCTTCGATTCGTTCACTCCATTACTCTTGTCTGTGGTTTTTCGTTTGCTTCGATTCGTTCAGTCCATTACTCTTGTATGTGATTTTCGTTTGCTTCGATTCGTTCAGTCCATTACTCTTGTGTGTGGTTTTCGTTTGCTTCGAGTCGTTCAGTCCATTACCCTTGTCTATGATTTTCGTTTGCTTCGAGTCGTTCAGTCCAATACTTACCCTTGTCTATGATTTTCGCTCTAAGCCCAGTCGCCCTGCGCTCTGGAAATCACATTCCAACTCTATCACCGATAGCGCTCACACCTTGGAAACCACATTTCACCCAGGGGACCTTAGGGTGGATTTTGAGCCTTTCGGGATTGCGAAACCATCATTTAACACTCTAAACTTAATTTCCGCAATCCCAGACGCACTTTCCATATGGTCTCCAAAAATGCGTGTGAGCTGACCTGGTCCCTTATAATAGGCAATGAACACGATTTTGGCAAAATATTTTTTTCAAAATTTTTTGACTCACCGGGTAAAATCGAATTTACTTGGGAAAAATGTTCTAGCAGGGGCCCTCCCATACAAATTTTTTTCTTCTCAAAAATGATTTTCGTTTCACTTTTCATACTCAGGGGAGTCTAAAATTGATGTTTTGAGTCACCGTGAAAAAAAAATTTTTTTGACCCGAGCTTGTGTCGGCGACCCAAAATCGACGCACTTGGGAAAAATGTTCTAGCAGGGGCCCTCCCATACAAATTTTTTTCTTCTCAAAAATGATTTTCGTTTCACTTTTCATACTCAGGGGAGTCTAAAATTGATGTTTTGAGTCACCGTGAAAAAAAAAATTTTTTGACCCGAGCTTGTGTCGGCGACCCAAAATCGACGCACTTGGGAAAAATGTTCTAGCAGGGGCCCTCCCATACAAAAATTTTTTCTTCTCAAAAATGATTTTCGTTTCACTTTTCATACTCAGGGGAGTCTAAAATTGATGTTTTGAGTCACCGAGAAAAAAAAATTTTTTTGACCCGAGCTTGTGTCGGCGACCCAAAAATCGACGCACTTGGGAAATATGTTCTAGCAGGGGCCCTCCCATACAAAAATTTTTTCTTCTCAAAAATGATTTTCGTTTCACTTTTCATACTCAGGGGAGTCTAAAATTGATGTTTTGAGTCACCGTGAAAAAAAAATTTTTTTGACCCGAGCTTGTGTCGGCGACCCAAAATCGACGCACTTGGGAAAAATGTTCTAGCAGGGGCCCTCCCATACAAAATTTTTTTTTTTTGACTCACCGGGTAAAATGGTCGCACTTGGTAAAAATGTTCTAGCAGGGGCCCTCCCATACAAAAATTTTTTCTTCTCAAAAATGATTTTCGTTTCGCTTTTCATACTCAGGGGAGTCTAATATTGAAGTTTTGAGTCACCGTGAAAAAAATTTTTTTTGACTCACTGGGTAAAATGGTCGCACTTGGGAAAAATGTTCTAGCAGGGGCCCTCCCATACAAAAAATTTTTATTTCTCAAATCGATCCGTGGTTTCACTTTTCATACTCTAGGGCCCATTTGCTTCAACTTTGGAAAAAATTTTCGATGATGAAAAATTTTCGCCTTCGACGTCCATCGACCACTCGACCCGAACTTGGTACTTTTGTATGGAGGTACCCAAGTGGTGACTTTCTCATACAAAAATTTTTATTTCTCAAATCGATCCGTGGTTTCACTTTTCATACTCTAGGGCCCATTTGCTTCAACTTTGGAAAAAATTTTCGATGATGAAAAATTTTCGCCTTCGACGTCCATCGACCACTCGACCCGAACTTGGTACTTTTGTATGGAGGTACCCGAGTAGTGACTTTTTCATACAAAAATTTTTATTTCTCATATCGATCCGTGGTTTCACTTTTCATACTCTAGGGCCCAATTGCTTCAACTTTGGAAAAAATTTTCGATGATGAAAAATTTTCACCTTCGACGTCCATCGACCACTCGACCCGAACTTGGTACTTTTGTATGGAGGTACCCGAGTGGTGACTTTTTCATACAAAAATTTTTTTGCGAATACGTGTTCGTTCGCGATCATTTAGGCCATGAACAACAAGTCCGCTGCGATAGAAATAGTGCATTGTAGTTACTCGACGAGAAAAAAAATCGGGACTTAGAAAAATTTTTGAAAGTCAAATCGTATTGACTTCCAACAACACCTGATAATAAACACACATTGCCTGTTGCACCACAGATCGCATTTGACTTAACAAATCGCCTGTTGGTACGCACATCACCATCGACTTTACCAATCGCGTTTCGCACCGCTAATCCCACTTGGCGTGGAGCCACGCACATAATGTTGCGAGGAGAGTATTAATCGGGACTTAGCGTTTTAAGCTCGCGAACACTCCACTATGGGAGTGCACGCAAGCACCAACTGTACACACACAACACAACAATCACTCTCGCGAACACTCCATTCCCAAAGTGAACGCGAGCACCAGCAAGCATGGGTCGCCTGAGAGGATCGATGCGAACGCATCTCTACAACTCGCAGCTCCCAGCCTGTAGTCCCGTCGTTTGCGGGCGGTCGAAGGTGTCGAAACTAGTTGTATCCACGGTCGACGGAAACACAGCCACCAGGGTTCCCTGTGGTAAGGTACTTCCACGTGCAGCGTGCTCCCGCCCGTTGCGGCTCAGTCTAGTGCTATAGCGGGGATGAGACGTCAGTGTGCGCGGGGCAGCACCGACGGATCTCGGAGGGTTGTTAAGCCCGCTAGCTTCCGATCACCTAATGGGTTTGAGAAGCGCTATCAGCTCGGATTGGATACGACCTTAGAGGCGTTCAGGCATAATCCAGCGGACGTAGCGTCATACCAAAGTCCGGTCGAACTAGTATTGAGCCAGTGGTCCGTACCTGTGGTTCCTCTCGTACTGCACAGGAATTCCGTTAAGATAGCGGCAAACAGCACACACCAGTAGGGTAAAACTAACCTGTCTCACGACGGTCTAAACCCAGCTCACGTTCCCTTGAAAGGGTGAACAATCCTACGCTTGGTGAATTTTGCTTCACAATGATAGGAAGAGCCGACATCGAAGGATCAAAAAGCCACGTCGCTATGAACGCTTGGCGGCCACAAGCCAGTTATCCCTGTTTATCGGCGGGTGTTCCACAGGGGTCGATCCTCGGTCCGACCCTCTGGAATACCATGTACGACGGCGTACTGCGGCTGACACTGCCGGACGGCGTGGAAACAGTCGGGTTTGTGGATGACCTGGTGGTCCTAGCTGCCGGGACAACACCACAGGAGGCAGCTACCTTGGCGGAAGAGGCCATTTCTTTGATCAGCTCGTGGATGGAGGCTCATCACCTTGAGCTTGCGCCGGCCAAGACCGAGCTGGTCATGATCTCCACGATGCGAAGGGCAAACTCCCGT
>NW_026453526.1:742500-745000 GCF_943734755.1 Anopheles moucheti
GAATCCCTGTTGGTTTCTTGTCCTCCCCTTATTAATATGCTTAAATTCTGGGGGTTCTCACACATCACTTGAGGCCTACGTTGGATTTTTCCCGAATGGTAAATAGTAGCACGCACTTGTTCGCTTGTATCCAGCGGGTGGGCGTACCGCACGCGTTACACGACTCGGCCAGACGGCGGGTCCCGGCAACAGACGGCAAGCCAGGTGTTCAAGGGCTTCCGGTGCTCCCAGGTTGTCTTATAGCCGAAGTTCGAACCGTGCGACACGACACGCACCCACTGGGCCAACTGTACCGCCTTACCATTTCAGCGCCCAAGGTCCCCCGCGGAGGGGGTCCGAGCACGCCATGATGCACAGTGCGCCAAACGCGTGTGTTCAAGCCTGCGACACACTCCCGGGCGTGCTGCTCGCCCAGGCGTGCCGCTGGTACGCGGGCGTCCTGTAGTTATGGAATAGTGTGTAACAAGAATTGGTAGGCACTCAAGAATGTGTGCATCGGTCGGGTTTAAACGTCCGATGCGCCATATGCGTTCAACGTGTCGGTGTTCATGTGTCCTGCAGTTCACATTCTGACGCGCATTTAGCTGCGGTCTTCATCGATCCATGAGCCGAGTGATCCCCTGCCTAGGGTTTTGGTATGTTCAACTGTCTCCTATGTTTTCGTTATGCGCTAGGTGCATCTCTCACAACTTAAGTTCCCCGGACAGCGTAACCGTGCACCTCTCGGTTCCTTCGAAGCCGTCCAGGGTGGACAAGGATGACCATTGGTCTTCCTTCCCATTGATCGACGCGCGATGTGGGCGGCATCGGCGCGATCTTGCACAACTTTCGTTCTCTTGATTAGGTTCTCTCTCGCTCGAGGCCAGTGTTTAAATATGTTCTAGTGGGTCTTTACCTTCGCCCTTGTGTCACACACTTTACGCGTTCGATGGCTGCCATTGGGAGTGTGCGCACAGGTACGAAGGCCACTGGCCTACGGTCGCGCACGCTCAATATCGTAGTATAGACACACCTCTCTCGCGGGTCTAATTGGCGTGCGCGGCCCCCAAAAGGTAACATAGCAGTTTGTTCTGCTGATACCGTGTTTCTCTATCTCTCTAACCAACTCACACAACAACATATATGTATTGATCGGTAATGATCCTTCCGCAGGTTCACCTACGGAAACCTTGTTACGACTTTTACTTCCTCTAAATCATCAAGTTCGGTCAACTTCGGCCATGCCAGCTGCAGCTCACGAAGGAACCGCGGAAGGTGTGCCTCCAGAGACCTCACTAAATAATCCATCGGTAGTAGCGACGGGCGGTGTGTACAAAGGGCAGGGACGTAATCAGCGCTAGCTAATGACTAGCACTTACTAGAAATTCCAGGTTCATGGGGACCGTTGCAGTCCCCAATCCCAACTAAATGAGCATTTGGGTGATTTCCCGTTCCTCTCGGAATGGGGGCGCCAATTGGCGAGAACACGCTGCTGCTCACATTGTAGCACGCGTGCAGCCCAGAACATCTAAGGGCATCACGGACCTGTTATCGCTCATTCTCACCTTGCTAAACACAAGTTGTCCCGCTAAGCAGGGCAAACGTGGCCGACGACCGCCCGTGAAGGGGCCGCCGGCCTTGACGTCAGGTGCGCCCGGAGGTGCACTGCTGACAGCGTTCTAGTTAGCTTGTTTGAGTCGCGTTCGTTATCGGAATTAACCAGACAAATCATTCCACGAACTAAGAACGGCCATGCACCACTACCCTTAAATTTGAGAAAGAGCTCTCAATCTGTCTTACCTCGATAAGTTCGGACCTGGTAAATTTTCCCGTGTTGAGTCAAATTAAGCCGCAAGCTCCACTTCGTTTTTTTTTTTTTTTTTTTTTTTTTTTTAACAAATGCAGGTTTTATTGTTCATAAACATTATGTTCTAACAAACAATAGCATAAACCCACGCTCTTGACGCACGACGTCGCCCGCCAGGGATTTGTCATGCGTCATTACGAACCCTTTCGGATGTCTCTTCCCTATTTCTTTATTAAATTGAATCGTATCTTAACCGCATATTAAAGGCGTACGCTTGCTTAGTCCGCGTGACTCACTCATTCTTTCCCCTCTCGGAGATCTCAAGAAGTCAACCCGACATCTATCGATCTGACCATTCCGCCTCGCTGGCGGCAGCCTCCTCCGCGGGTGTCCATCGTCGGCCTGCAGCCAAAGCACGACGGCGCCTTTCGTTTTCGCGTCTGTTCCGCCGAGACCTTATCAGGTCCGCCTCCGTAGGCGCGGTCCGACGGCGGCGCGTCGTCGAGGGTCCCTCAGCCTGGACCCGAGCTCGCCATGCGCGCTGCATGAATAGACGCCGCTCATGGCGAATTCTAACCGTTTCAGGGGAAGGTGGTCTCCCTCTGCTACGCCTAGGTATGGGAGGAGGAGCTAGGCCCGCTCGCTCCGCCTCTACTGCCGTCCGCAGTATCTCGTCATCTCGGGCGGCCAGTGCTGCTGCGACGTCCGCAGCCA
>NW_026453526.1:750000-752500 GCF_943734755.1 Anopheles moucheti
TTGCGGTTTTCGTTTGCTTCGATTCGTTCAGTCCATTACTCTTGTATGTGATTTTCGTTTGCTTCGAGTCGTTCAGTCCATTACCCTTGTCTATGATTTTCGTTTGCTTCGAGTCGTTCAGTCCAATACTTACCTTTGTCTATGATTTTCGCTCTAGCCCAGTCGCCCTGCGCTCTGGAAATCACATTCCAACTCTATCACCGATAGTGCTCACACCTTGGAAACCACATTTCACCCGGGGAACCTTAGGGTGGATTTTGAGCCTTTCGGGATTGCGAAACCATCATTTAACACTCTAAACTTAATTTCCGCAATCCCAGACGCACTTTCCATATGGTCTCCAAAAATGCGTGTGAGCTGACCTGGTCCCTTATAATAGGCAATGAACACGATTTTGGCAAAATATTTTTTTCAAAATTTTTTGACTCACCGGGTAAAATCGAATTTACTTGGGAAAAATGTTCTAGCAGGGGCCCTCCCATACAAATTTTTTTCTTCTCAAAAATGATTTTCGTTTCACTTTTCATACTCAGGGGAGTCTAAAATTGATGTTTTGAGTCACCGTGAAAAAAAAATTTTTTTGACCCGAGCTTGTGTCGGCGACCCAAAATCGACGCACTTGGGAAATATGTTCTAGCAGGGGCCCTCCCATACAAATTTTTTTCTTCTCAAAAATGATTTTCGTTTCACTTTTCATACTCAGGGGAGTCTAAAATTGATGTTTTGAGTCACCGTGAAAAAAAAATTTTTTTGACCCGAGCTTGTGTCGGCGACCCAAAATCGACGCACTTGGGAAAAATGTTCTAGCAGGGGCCCTCCCATACAAAAATTTTTTCTTCTCAAAAATGATTTTCGTTTCACTTTTCATACTCAGGGGAGTCTAAAATTGATGTTTTGAGTCACCGAGAAAAAAAAATTTTTTTGACCCGAGCTTGTGTCGGCGACCCAAAATCGACGCACTTGGGAAAAATGTTCTAGCAGGGGCCCTCCCATACAAAAATTTTTTCTTCTCAAAAATGATTTTCGTTTCACTTTTCATACTCAGGGGAGTCTAATATTGAAGTTTTGAGTCACCGTGAAAAAAATTTTTTTTTGACTCACTGGGTAAAATGGTCGCACTTGGGAAAAATGTTCTAGCAGGGGCCCTCCCATACAAAAAATTTTTATTTCTCAAATCGATCCGTGGTTTCACTTTTCATACTCTAGGGCCCATTTGCTTCAACTTTGGAAAAAATTTTCGATGATGAAAAATTTTCACCTTCGACGTCCATCGACCACTCGACCCGAACTTGGTACTTTTGTATGGAGGTACCCAAGTGGTGACTTTTTCATACAAAAATTTTTTTGCGAATACGTGTTCGTTCGCGATCATTAAGGCCATGAACCGCAAGTCCGCTGCGATAGAAATAGTGCATTGTAGTTACTCGACGAGAAAAAAAATCGGGACTTAGAAAAATTTTTGAAAGTCAAATCGTATTGACTTCCAACAACACCTGATAATAAACACACATTGCCTGTTGCACCACAGATCGCATTTGACTTAACAAATCGCCTGTTGGTACGCACATCACCATCGACTTTACCAATCGCGTTTCGCACCGCTAATCCCACTTGGCGTGGAGCCACGCACATAATGTTGCGAGGAGAGTATTAATCGGGACTTAGCGTTTTAAGCTCGCGAACACTCCACTATGGGAGTGCACGCAAGCACCAACTGTACACACACAACACAACAATCACTCTCGCGAACACTCCATTCCCAAAGTGAACGCGAGCACCAGCAAGCATGGGTCGCCTGAGAGGATCGATGCGAACGCATCTCTACAACTCGCAGCTCCCAGCCTGTAGTCCCGTCGTTTGCGGGCGGTCGAAGGTGTCGAAACTAGTTGTATCCACGGTCGACGGAAACACAGCCACCAGGGTTCCCTGTGGTAAGGTACTTCCACGTGCAGCGTGCTCCCGCCCGTTGCGGCTCAGTCTAGTGCTATAGCGGGGATGAGACGTCAGTGTGCGCGGGGCAGCACCGACGGATCTCGGAGGGTTGTTAAGCCCGCTAGCTTCCGATCACCTAATGGGTTTGAGAAGCGCTATCAGCTCGGATTGGATACGACCTTAGAGGCGTTCAGGCATAATCCAGCGGACGTAGCGTCATACCAAAGTCCGGTCGAACTAGTATTGAGCCAGTGGTCCGTACCTGTGGTTCCTCTCGTACTGCACAGGAATTCCGTTAAGATAGCGGCAAACAGCACACACCAGTAGGGTAAAACTAACCTGTCTCACGACGGTCTAAACCCAGCTCACGTTCCCTTGAAAGGGTGAACAATCCTACGCTTGGTGAATTTTGCTTCACAATGATAGGAAGAGCCGACATCGAAGGATCAAAAAGCCACGTCGCTATGAACGCTTGGCGGCCACAAGCCAGTTATCCCTGTTTATCGGCGGGTGTTCCACAGGGGTCGATCCTCGGTCCGACCCTCTGGAATACCATGTACGACGGCGT
>NW_026453526.1:757500-762500 GCF_943734755.1 Anopheles moucheti
CGACTCCATGGAGCCGACCGTCTACCACCTCACTTTTCGTGCCGTTCGACGGGCCTATCACCCTCTGTGGGATAATGGGCCACCTTCAAGTTGAACTTGAACTGTTTGCACCGTAAGTGGTAGATAACGGACCGGTCCAGTACACGGAATCGGACAGACGCGAGGTACGCGCCGTCCCTACGTGCTGAGCTTATCCCGTTTCGCTCGCAGCTACTCAGGGAATCCCTGTTGGTTTCTTGTCCTCCCCTTATTAATATGCTTAAATTCTGGGGGTTCTCACACATCACTTGAGGCCTACGTTGGATTTTTCCCGAATGGTAAATAGTAGCACGCACTTGTTCGCTTGTATCCAGCGGGTGGGCGTACCGCACGCGTTACACGACTCGGCCAGACGGCGGGTCCCGGCAACAGACGGCAAGCCAGGTGTTCAAGGGCTTCCGGTGCTCCCAGGTTGTCTTATAGCCGAAGTTCGAACCGTGCGACACGACACGCACCCACTGGGCCAACTGTACCGCCTTACCATTTCAGCGCCCAAGGTCCCCCGCGGAAGGGGTCCGAGCACGCCATGATGCACAGTGCGCCAAACGCGTGTGTTCAAGCCTGCGACACACTCCCGGGCGTGCTGCTCGCCCAGGCGTGCCGCTGGTACGCGGGCGTCCTGTAGTTATGGAATAGTGTGTAACAAGAATTGGTAGGCACTCAAGAATGTGTGCATCGGTCGGGTTTAAACGTCCGATGCGCCATATGCGTTCAACGTGTCGGTGTTCATGTGTCCTGCAGTTCACATTCTGACGCGCATTTAGCTGCGGTCTTCATCGATCCATGAGCCGAGTGATCCCCTGCCTAGGGTTTTGGTATGTTCAACTGTCTCCTATGTTTTCGTTATGCGCTAGGTGCATCTCTCACAACTTAAGTTCCCCGGACAGCGTAACCGTGCACCTCTCGGTTCCTTCGAAGCCGTCCAGGGTGGACAAGGATGACCATTGGTCTTCCTTCCCATTGATCGACGCTCGATGTGGGCGGCATCGGCGCGATCTTGCACAACTTTCGTTCTCTTGATTAGGTTCTCTCTCGCTCGAGGCCAGTGTTTAAATATGTTCTAGTGGGTCTTTACCTTCGCCCATGTGTCACACACTTTACGCGTTCGATGGCTGCCATTGGGAGTGTGCGCACAGGTACGAAGGCCACTGGCCTACGGTCGCGCACGCTCAATATCGTAGTATAGACACACCTCTCTCGCGGGTCTAATTGGCGTGCGCGGCCCCCAAAAGGTAACATAGCAGTTTGTTCTGCTGATACCGTGTTTCTCTATCTCTCTAACCAACTCACACAACAACATATATGTATTGATCGGTAATGATCCTTCCGCAGGTTCACCTACGGAAACCTTGTTACGACTTTTACTTCCTCTAAATCATCAAGTTCGGTCAACTTCGGCCATGCCAGCTGCAGCTCACGAAGGAACCGCGGAAGGTGTGCCTCCAGAGACCTCACTAAATAATCCATCGGTAGTAGCGACGGGCGGTGTGTACAAAGGGCAGGGACGTAATCAGCGCTAGCTAATGACTAGCACTTACTAGAAATTCCAGGTTCATGGGGACCGTTGCAGTCCCCAATCCCAACTAAATGAGCATTTGGGTGATTTCCCGTTCCTCTCGGAATGGGGGCGCCAATTGGCGAGAACACGCTGCTGCTCACATTGTAGCACGCGTGCAGCCCAGAACATCTAAGGGCATCACGGACCTGTTATCGCTCATTCTCACCTTGCTAAACACAAGTTGTCCCGCTAAGCAGGGCAAACGTGGCCGACGACCGCCCGTGAAGGGGCCGCCGGCCTTGACGTCAGGTGCGCCCGGAGGTGCACTGCTGACAGCGTTCTAGTTAGCTTGTTTGAGTCGCGTTCGTTATCGGAATTAACCAGACAAATCATTCCACGAACTAAGAACGGCCATGCACCACTACCCTTAAATTTGAGAAAGAGCTCTCAATCTGTCTTACCTCGATAAGTTCGGACCTGGTAAATTTTCCCGTGTTGAGTCAAATTAAGCCGCAAGCTCCACTTCGTTTTTTTTTTTTTTAAGAAATGCAGGTTTTATTGTACAAAAATACCTTATAAACCTACCCTCTTGACGTAGGACGTCGCCCGCCAGGGATTTTGTCCTACGTCGTTGCGAACCCTTTCGGATATCTCTTCGCGATTTATTTATTCAATTTTCCGTATCTTAACCCGCATTTTAAAGGCGTACGCATACTGAGTCCGCGCGACTCTCTCTTTCTTTCCCCTCTCGGAGATCTCAAGAAGTCAACCCGACATCTATCGATCTGACCATTCCGCCTCGCTGGCGGCAGCCTCCTCCGCGGGTGTCCATCGTCGGCCTGCAGCCAAAGCACGACGGCGCCTTTCGTTTTCGCGTCTGTTCCGCCGAGACCTTATCAGGTCCGCCTCCGTAGGCGCGGTCCGACGGCGGCGCGTCGTCGAGGGTCCCTCAGCCTGGACCCGAGCTCGCCATGCGCGCTGCATGAATAGACGCCGCTCATGGCGAATTCTAACCGTTTCAGGGGAAGGTGGTCCCCCTCTGCTACGCCTAGGTATGGGAGGAGGAGCTAGGCCCGCTCGCTCCGCCTCTACTGCCGTCCGCAGTATCTCGTCATCTCGGGCGGCCAGTGCTGCTGCGACGTCCGCAGCCAGTCGCACTCGCGCCCGATCCTCCGCTCTGCCGCGAAGCCGTCGGTTGCGGGCAGATCGCTGACGCGCTGCTCGCGACTCGTTCACGCGCCGCGTGATGTCTTCGATGATGACGTCGTCCATCTCCTCACCGAAGAGTGCGGCCACACTTTCGAGGACCACTTCCTCGTCCTCGGCGAAAGCCGCTTCCGTTCGACCATTGGTGAGGGCCTCCTCATCGCGCCACAGCTGTTGCAGCACGGTGGTGATGTTTTTCGCTGCCCTTTGAATGCGGTCCCACCACTCCGCACTCTCCAGCAGCTTCTCGGCCATGTTGCTGAGCTGGACCGATTCGGATGTCCCCCAGCCCAACAGCTCACGTCGGATCTCCTCGAACACGGGGCACTCGAACAAGACGTGGGCCACCGACTCGACCGACCCCACGCACCGTGGACACTCCGGGGACGAAGCGAAGCCGCAGACATGCAGGTACTCTCGGAAAAATCCATGTCCGGAGAGCACCTGCGAAAGGTGGAAGTCCACCTTCCCGTGCTTACGTCCCGTCCACCGGTGCAGGTCGGGAATCATCCCGTGCGCCCACGTCAAGTAGCGGCTGGCCGATGGTGTTGCCGCCGCACGGTCCCAGGCGTCCTGCCATTGCAGCATCGTGGCTGCTCGCTCCGCCGCTCGTACCTCCTTCCTGCTGGCGCCAGGCTCGACCAGCAGCCTGCTATGGCACCTTGCGTCCTCGTTGACGACCAGCCAGTACGGCACCAAACCAGCCATCACCACTGACACCTCGTAGGATACCGAGCGGAACGAACTCGATACCCCACGTGCCAGTGGCTTCTGGACCTGGGCCAGTCGTCTTCGGCACCACTGCATGTCTGTCGCCTTAGCCCAGATGGGCGAGGCGTACCGGATCACCGACTCAGCGACTCCTGCCAGCAACCGCCGCTTGGCCACCTGGGGGCCGCTGTGGTTCCTCATCACCGAGGTAACCACCGCCACCGCACGGAGGGCCTTGTCCGCGGCCGCTTCCACGTGCGGTTTCCACGAGAGTTTCTCGTGGAGTTGTACCCCCAGGTAGCGTATCGATCGCTTTGACGTGCAGACCACTTCGCCGACGCGCACAGGAATTTCCAAACGTCCTCGACGCAGACTCGATATCAGAACCACCTCGGTTTTGTGGGGGGCGAGACTAAGGTGACGTGCCTCGAGCCACCCCATCACCGCGTCGATCGCAGCCTCCGCGACCGTCGCCGACTCCTCGGGTGTGCAGCCCTCGGCCAGGATGGCGATGTCATCGGCAAAGCCGACGATGGTGGCCCCTTCAGGGAGCTGGATCCGCAGAACGCCGTCGTACATAACGTTCCACAGAGTCGGGCCAAGGATTGACCCCTGTGGAACGCCTGCCGTCACCCGACGTGACACCGGGCCGTCGTGGGTGTCGTACACCAGCTCCCTGTCGGTGAAATAGTCGCGGAGCAGGAGTTGCAGCTGCGCTGGAACCTCCTTCTCACGCAGGGCCATCGCTATCGCCTGCCAGCTGGCGGTGTTAAAGGCGTTTCTGACGTCCAACGCCACAACCAGCAGACAGCGCTTATCCCGGTTGTTAGTCCGTCCGTAGGACATCGCGCGCTCGCCTGCTTCCACCACCAGCTGGATCGCCTGCAGGGTGCTCCGCTGCTTCCGGAAACCGAACTGGTTCTCGGCCAGCCGAGGTGCCTCCGGATCCTCCAGGTGCTCGTTGAGTCTGTCCAGCGTAGTCCTCTCGAAGACCTTCGCCGGATTGTCGATCAAGCAGATCGGGCGGCAGGACGAGGCTTCGCCCGGCGGCTTACCCGGCTTAGGCAACAGCACCAGCTTCTGCCTTTTCCATTCGCGTGGTATTTCGCCGGTGTCCAAGCAGCGCTGGTAGACACCAGCGAATGGCTCCGGATACTTCCGGATGGCAGCCGTTACCGCAGCGTTCGGTACTCCATCGAGGCCAGGCGCCTTCCGCGGATGCAGCTCGCTCGCTATCGCCTGGAGCTCCGCGCAGCTGATCGGACGGACCGGAGTGTCCCCTTCCGAAGGCGTGACGTCCGGCCACTCGACCGGGGGATGCTCCGGAAACAGCTCCTCGACGATCCGCTGCAACACCGCTGGATCGCGTTCACGCGCCGTCCAGCTGCCCCGAAACCGAAGAAGCACTTGCCGGAACCACTGTCCCGTCTCATCTGCAGCCAGGGCCTGCAGCCACTCATCGAACTGGCGCTGCTTGCTGGCCTTAATTGCCACCCTTAAGGCAGCACGCGCCTCCTGATGTTCCTCTGAAGCCAGTTCGGCGGAC
>NW_026453526.1:765000-767500 GCF_943734755.1 Anopheles moucheti
CTTATGGGCTTGATAGGGTAATTTACGGGCTTGTTGGTGCGACTTATGGGCCTGATAGTGCGACTAACGGGCTTGATAGGGCAATTTACGGGCTTTTTGGTGCGACTTACGGGCCTGATAGTGCGACTTATGGGCCTGATAGTGCGACTAACGGGCTTTGATAGTGCGACCAACGGGCTTGATAGTGCGACCTATGGGCTTGATAGTGCGACTAACGGGCTTGATACTGCGACTTATGGGCTTGATAGTGCGACTTATGGGCTTGATAGTGCGACTTACGGGCTTGCTTTCCCATGTTTTTCGCATCGAGCTTCGGTTCGTTTCGAATAATTTTGTCCATGTTTTTCGTTTGCTACGAGAGGTTCGGTTCGTTTTCAGTTATCCCTGTGTTCATGGTTTTCGTGAGCTTCGATAGGTTTGGTCCGTGTTTTTGAGTACTCTTGTCCATGATTTTCGTGTGCTTCTTGAGGTTTGGTCCGATTTTCAGTACTCTTGTCCATGCTTTCACATGCTCTGATAGGTAGGTTCGTTCTCAGTTATCCCTGTGTTCATGGTTTTCGTGAGCTTCGATAGGTTTGGTCCGTGTTTTTGAGTACTCTTGTCCATGATTTTCGTGTGCTTCTTGAGGTTTGGTCCGATTTTCAGTACTCTTGTCCATGCTTTCACATGCTCTGATAGGTAGGTTCGTTCTCAGTTATCCCTGTGTTTATGGTTTTCGTGTGCTTCGAGAGGTTTGGTCCGTGTTTTTGAGTACTCTTGTCCATGATTTTCGTGTGCTTCTAGAGGTTTGGTCCGATTTTCAGTACTCTTGTCCATGCTTTCACATGCTCTGATAGGTAGGTTCGTTCTCAGTTATCCCTGTGTTCATGGTTTTCGTGTGCTTCCATAGGTTTGGTCCGTGTTTTTGAGTACTCTTGTCCATGATTTTCGTGTGCTTCTAGAGGTTTGGTCCGATTTTCAGTACTCTTGTCCATGCTTTCACATGCTCTGATAGGTAGGTTCGTTCTCAGTTATCCCTGTGTTCATGGTTTTCGTGTGCTTCGATTCGTTCACTCTATTACTCTTGTCTTTGGTTTTCGTTCGCTTCGATTCGTTCACTCCATTACTCTTGTCTGTGGTTTTTCGTTTGCTTCGATTCGTTCAGTCCATTACTCTTGTATGTGATTTTCGTTTGCTTCGATTCGTTCAGTCCATTACTCTTGTGTGTGGTTTTCGTTTGCTTCGATTCGTTCAGTCCATTACTCTTGTGTGTGGTTTTCGTTTGCTTCGAGTCGTTCAGTCCATTACCCTTGTCTATGATTTTCGTTTGCTTCGAGTCGTTCAGTCCAATACTTACCCTTGTCTATGATTTTCGCTCTAAGCCCAGTCGCCCTGCGCTCTGGAAATCACATTCCAACTCTATCACCGATAGCGCTCACACCTTGGAAACCACATTTCACCCAGGGGACCTTAGGGTGGATTTTGAGCCTTTCGGGATTGCGAAACCATCATTTAACACTCTAAACTTAATTTCCGCAATCCCAGACGCACTTTCCATATGGTCTCCAAAAATGCGTGTGAGCTGACCTGGTCCCTTATAATAGGCAATGAACACGATTTTGGCAAAATATTTTTTTCAAAATTTTTTGACTCACCGGGTAAAATCGAATTTACTTGGGAAAAATGTTCTAGCAGGGGCCCTCCCATACAAATTTTTTTCTTCTCAAAAATGATTTTCGTTTCACTTTTCATACTCAGGGGAGTCTAAAATTGATGTTTTGAGTCACCATGAAAAAAAAATTTTTTTTGACCCGAGCTTGTGTCGCGACCCAAAAATCGACTCACTTGGGAAAAATGTTCTAGCAGGGGCCCTCCCATACAAAAATTTTTTCTTCTCAAAAATGATTTTCGTTTCACTTTTCATACTCAGGGGAGTCTAAAATTGATGTTTTGAGTCACCGTGAAAAAAAAATTTTTTTGACCCGAGCTTGTGTCGGCGACCCAAAATCGACGCACTTGGGAAAAATGTTCTAGCAGGGGCCCTCCCATACAAAATTTTTTTCTTCTCAAAAATGATTTTCGTTTCACTTTTCATACTCAGGGGAGTCTAAAATTGATGTTTTGAGTCACCATGAAAAAAAAATTTTTTTTGACCCGAGCTTGTGTCGCGACCCAAAAATCGACTCACTTGGGAAAAATGTTCTAGCAGGGGCCCTCCCATACAAAAATTTTTTCTTCTCAAAAATGATTTTCGTTTCACTTTTCATACTCAGGGGAGTCTAAAATTGATGTTTTGAGTCACCGTGAAAAAAAAATTTTTTTGACCCGAGCTTGTGTCGGCGACCCAAAATCGACGCACTTGGGAAAAATGTTCTAGCAGGGGCCCTCCCATACAAAAATTTTTTCTTCTCAAAAATGATTTTCGTTTCACTTTTCATACTCAGGGGAGTCTAAAATTGATGTTTTGAGTCACCGAGAAAAAAAAATTTTTTTGACCCGAGCTTGTGTCGGCGACCCAAAA
>NW_026453526.1:775000-780000 GCF_943734755.1 Anopheles moucheti
CCCAATCCCAACTAAATGAGCATTTGGGTGATTTCCCGTTCCTCTCGGAATGGGGGCGCCAATTGGCGAGAACACGCTGCTGCTCACATTGTAGCACGCGTGCAGCCCAGAACATCTAAGGGCATCACGGACCTGTTATCGCTCATTCTCACCTTGCTAAACACAAGTTGTCCCGCTAAGCAGGGCAAACGTGGCCGACGACCGCCCGTGAAGGGGCCGCCGGCCTTGACGTCAGGTGCGCCCGGAGGTGCACTGCTGACAGCGTTCTAGTTAGCTTGTTTGAGTCGCGTTCGTTATCGGAATTAACCAGACAAATCATTCCACGAACTAAGAACGGCCATGCACCACTACCCTTAAATTTGAGAAAGAGCTCTCAATCTGTCTTACCTCGATAAGTTCGGACCTGGTAAATTTTCCCGTGTTGAGTCAAATTAAGCCGCAAGCTCCACTTCGTTTTTTTTTTTTTTTAAGAAATGCAGGTTTTATTGTACAAAAATACCTTATAAACCTACCCTCTTGACGTAGGACGTCGCCCGCCAGGGATTTTGTCCTACGTCGTTGCGAACCCTTTCGGATATCTCTTCGCGATTTATTTATTCAATTTTCCGTATCTTAACCCGCATTTTAAAGGCGTACGCATACTGAGTCCGCGTGACTCTCTCTTTCTTTCCCCTCTCGGAGATCTCAAGAAGTCAACCCGACATCTATCGATCTGACCATTCCGCCTCGCTGGCGGCAGCCTCCTCCGCGGGTGTCCATCGTCGGCCTGCAGCCAAAGCACGACGGCGCCTTTCGTTTTCGCGTCTGTTCCGCCGAGACCTTATCAGGTCCGCCTCCGTAGGCGCGGTCCGACGGCGGCGCGTCGTCGAGGGTCCCTCAGCCTGGACCCGAGCTCGCCATGCGCGCTGCATGAATAGACGCCGCTCATGGCGAATTCTAACCGTTTCAGGGGAAGGTGGTCCCCCTCTGCTACGCCTAGGTATGGGAGGAGGAGCTAGGCCCGCTCGCTCCGCCTCTACTGCCGTCCGCAGTATCTCGTCATCTCGGGCGGCCAGTGCTGCTGCGACGTCCGCAGCCAGTCGCACTCGCGCCCGATCCTCCGCTCTGCCGCGAAGCCGTCGGTTGCGGGCAGATCGCTGACGCGCTGCTCGCGCCTCGTTCACGCGCCGCGTGATGTCTTCGATGATGACGTCGTCCATCTCCTCACCGAAGAGTGCGGCCACACTTTCGAGGACCACTTCCTCGTCCTCGGCGAAAGCCGCTTCCGTTCGACCATTGGTGAGCGCTTCCTCATCGCGCCACAGCTGTTGAAGCACTGTGGTGATGGTCTTTGCTGCTTTCTGAATGCGGTCCCACCACTCCGCACTCTCCAGCAGCTTCTCTGCGATGTTGTTAAGCTGGACCGACTCGGGTGTCCCCCAGCCCAGCAGCTCACGTCGGATCTCCTCGAACACAGGGCACTCGAACAAGACGTGGGCCACCGACTCGACCGACCCCACGCACCGTGGACACTCCGGAGACGAAGCGAAGCCGCAGACGTGCAGGTACTCCCGGAAGAATCCGTGTCCGGAGAGCACCTGCGAAAGGTGGAAGTCCACCTTCCCGTGCTTACGTCCCGTCCACCGGTGCAGGTCGGGAATCATCCCGTGCGCCCACGTCAAGTAGCGGCTGGCCGATGGTGTTGCCGCCGCACGGTCCCAGGCGTCCTGCCATTGCAGCATCGTGGCTGCTCGCTCCGCCGCTCGTACCTCCTTCCTGCTGGCGCCAGGCTCGACCAGCAGCCTGCTATGGCACCTTGCGTCCTCGTTGACGACCAGCCAGTACGGCACCAAACCAGCCATCACCACTGACACCTCATAGGATACCGAGCGGAACGAACTCGATACCCCACGTGCCAGTGGCTTCTGGACCTGGGCCAGTCGTCTTCGGCACCACTGCATGTCTGTCGCCTTAGCCCAGATGGGCGAGGCGTACCGGATCACCGACTCAGCGACTCCTGCCAGCAACCGCCGCTTGGCCACCTGGGGGCCGCTGTGGTTCCTCATCACCGAGGTAACCACCGCCACCGCACGGAGGGCCTTGTCCGCGGCCGCTTCCACGTGCGGTTTCCACGAGAGTTTCTCGTGGAGTTGTACCCCCAGGTAGCGTATCGATCGCTTTGACGTGCAGACCACTTCGCCGACGCGCACAGGAATTTCCAAACGTCCTCGACGCAGACTCGATATCAGAACCACCTCGGTTTTGTGGGGGGCGAGACTAAGGTGACGTGCCTCGAGCCACCCCATCACCGCGTCGATCGCAGCCTCCGCGACCGTCGCCGACTCCTCGGGTGTGCAGCCCTCGGCCAGGATGGCGATGTCATCGGCAAAGCCGACGATGGTGGCCCCTTCAGGGAGCTGGATCCGCAGAACGCCGTCGTACATAACGTTCCACAGAGTCGGGCCAAGGATTGACCCCTGTGGAACGCCTGCCGTCACCCGACGTGACACCGGGCCGTCGTGGGTGTCGTACACCAGCTCCCTGTCGGTGAAATAGTCGCGGAGCAGGAGTTGCAGCTGCGCTGGAACCTCCTTCTCACGCAGGGCCATCGCTATCGCCTGCCAGCTGGCGGTGTTAAAGGCGTTTCTGACGTCCAACGCCACAACCAGCAGACAGCGCTTATCCCGGTTGTTAGTCCGTCCGTAGGACATCGCGCGCTCGCCTGCTTCCACCACCAGCTGGATCGCCTGCAGGGTGCTCCGCTGCTTCCGGAAACCGAACTGGTTCTCGGCCAGCCGAGGTGCCTCCGGATCCTCCAGGTGCTCGTTGAGTCTGTCCAGCGTAGTCCTCTCGAAGACCTTCGCCGGATTGTCGATCAAGCAGATCGGGCGGCAGGACGAGGCTTCGCCCGGCGGCTTACCCGGCTTAGGCAACAACACCAGCTTCTGCCTTTTCCATTCGCGTGGTATTTCGCCGGTGTCCAAGCAGCGCTGGTAGACACCAGCGAATGGCTCCGGATACTTCCGGATGGCAGCCGTTACCGCAGCGTTCGGTACTCCATCGAGGCCAGGCGCCTTCCGCGGATGCAGCTCGCTCGCTATCGCCTGGAGCTCCGCGCAGCTGATCGGACGGACCGGTTTGTCCCCTTCCGAAGGCGTGACGTCCGGCCACTCGACCGGGGGATGCTCCGGAAACAGCTCCTCGACGATCCGCTGCAACACCGCTGGATCGCGTTCACGCGCCGTCCAGCTGCCCCGAAACCGAAGAAGCACTTGCCGGAACCACTGTCCCGTCTCATCTGCAGCCAGGGCCTGCAGCCACTCATCGAACTGGCGCTGCTTGCTGGCCTTAATTGCCACCCTTAAGGCAGCACGCGCCTCCTGATGTTCCTCTGAAGCCAGTTCGGCGGACGTCTCGTCGAGGGCCAATAACTGTCGCTCCCGAGCCAACCGGCAGCGCTCGGTCAGCTCCTCGATATCCGGAGTCCACCAATATGTGTTGCAGTTCCTCCTCTGCTGCTGCGACTGCCCAATCCTCGCCATGGTAGCGTCGCAGGCCTCCGTAAGCACCATCCCCAGGCTTGCCGCATCGGTCACCCGATCGGCAAAACGGGTCGCCTCAAGTGCCAGCTCGAAAGTACGGGGGCAAAACTGGCGAGTTCGCCAGCGAGTACCCGCCTCCCGTACTTCGACACCTTCCTGCTGATGAATGCCCCGTCCGGGCCGCTGACCTGTACGATGCTGTTGCCCGACCGCAAATCGAATATAGCGGTGGTCGCTATAGGAGTAGCGGTCTAGCGTCCGCCAGGAGCTGATGTCCTCCGCTGCTCCATCCGATCGGCAGAGCGTTGGACTCGCGAAGGCGACGTCCACTCTGCTGGGCCGAGCCACACCGTTCCCCAGGAATGTCGGCTCCGTGCCGCGGTTGAGGACCTCCAATCCTAGGCTGGTTACCGTCTGAAGGAGCGCCTCACCCTTAAGGTTGGCCCGCTCGCTCCCCCAGGCCCCATGCCACGCGTTGAAGTCACCAGCTATCAGCACGCAAGGGTGACCTCGCGCAAGTACCTCCAGCCGGTCCATCTGCTGCTCGAACTCCGGGAGGCCGATCGATGGCGGAATATAGCAGCAGATGACAACGATGCCCGCCACCTCGGCAGCTACGATGCCCGGATGCTGCACGCTCCTCACCCGCTGTATGGGAAACCGTTGGCCACTGGTGACGATCGCGGCCTTCAGTGCGTCGTCGGATGCCCAGTTCCCATTGTTGGCCGGCACAGCATAGAGCTCCGTGATGAGCATCACGTCTGCTCCCTCCTCCCTCATCCGCTGGAGCGCAAGATCCTGAGCGCTCCTGCTCTTACCGATATTTATCTGGAGCACTTCTATCATCATCGTGTGGCTGCAGCTTTGCACGAAGCTGCGGCAATCGAGTGCGGGCCGCCACACTTCAAACAGCGAGCCTCGCCAGTGCAGCTCGCTGCCTTGTGGCCTTCCGCGCCACACCGGATACACGCTTTGCTGCGGTCCTCTCCCGAGCACTGCCCGGCGAAGTGGCCGCGCTCCAAACATCGGAAGCACCGCTTCTCCTCCAGCGACGCTTTCGGGACCTCCCACACCCAACAGGAGGTGTGTCCTAGGAGCAGGCGCTTCCCAGCCAGATGCTCCGCATCCGACCGGGGCAGACGAACGCGAGCACGCTTCGTGCCGTCTCGCCGCTCCCACATGTCGAAGGTGGCCTCGGAATGCTCCTTGCCGAGAGCCGTCAACACCGCCCGACGCAGCTGGTCCTCGCTCGCCAAGGAGTCGATGTTTGTTATGAGCACCATCGACATCTCCGTACGCACGGACGCCGCACCCTTGTCTCCGATGGCTTGCCGGATACGCTGGCACAGCTCGGCGCTGTCGGCATCACGGCTCAGCGGCAGCCGCAAGGTGTCTTTCGGCGTTCGCTTGCCGACGCCGATCTTCTCCTGCATGCCGTCGAGATGCGAGCTCGTACGAATCGCCCTATACATGTCGAGG
>NW_026453526.1:792500-800000 GCF_943734755.1 Anopheles moucheti
TCTTCCTTCCCATTGATCGACGCGCGATGTGGGCGGCATCGGCGCGATCTTGCACAACTTTCGTTCTCTTGATTAGGTTCTCTCTCGCTCGAGGCCAGTGTTTAAATATGTTCTAGTGGGTCTTTACCTTCGCCCATGTGTCACACACTTTACGCGTTCGATGGCTGCCATTGGGAGTGTGCGCACAGGTACGAAGGCCACTGGCCTACGGTCGCGCACGCTCAATATCGTAGTATAGACACACCTCTCTCGCGGGTCTAATTGGCGTGCGCGGCCCCCAAAAGGTAACATAGCAGTTTGTTCTGCTGATACCGTGTTTCTCTATCTCTCTAACCAACTCACACAACAACATATATGTATTGATCGGTAATGATCCTTCCGCAGGTTCACCTACGGAAACCTTGTTACGACTTTTACTTCCTCTAAATCATCAAGTTCGGTCAACTTCGGCCATGCCAGCTGCAGCTCACGAAGGAACCGCGGAAGGTGTGCCTCCAGAGACCTCACTAAATAATCCATCGGTAGTAGCGACGGGCGGTGTGTACAAAGGGCAGGGACGTAATCAGCGCTAGCTAATGACTAGCACTTACTAGAAATTCCAGGTTCATGGGGACCGTTGCAGTCCCCAATCCCAACTAAATGAGCATTTGGGTGATTTCCCGTTCCTCTCGGAATGGGGGCGCCAATTGGCGAGAACACGCTGCTGCTCACATTGTAGCACGCGTGCAGCCCAGAACATCTAAGGGCATCACGGACCTGTTATCGCTCATTCTCACCTTGCTAAACACAAGTTGTCCCGCTAAGCAGGGCAAACGTGGCCGACGACCGCCCGTGAAGGGGCCGCCGGCCTTGACGTCAGGTGCGCCCGGAGGTGCACTGCTGACAGCGTTCTAGTTAGCTTGTTTGAGTCGCGTTCGTTATCGGAATTAACCAGACAAATCATTCCACGAACTAAGAACGGCCATGCACCACTACCCTTAAATTTGAGAAAGAGCTCTCAATCTGTCTTACCTCGATAAGTTCGGACCTGGTAAATTTTCCCGTGTTGAGTCAAATTAAGCCGCAAGCTCCACTTCGTTTTTTTTTTTTTTTTTTAACAAATGCAGGTTTTATTGTTCATAAACATTATGTTCTAACAAACAATAGCATAAACCCACGCTCTTGACGCACGACGTCGCCCGCCAGGGATTTGTCATGCGTCATTACGAACCCTTTCGGATGTCTCTTCCCTATTTCTTTATTAAATTGAATCGTATCTTAACCGCATATTAAAGGCGTACGCTTGCTTAGTCCGCGTGACTCACTCATTCTTTCCCCTCTCGGAGATCTCAAGAAGTCAACCCGACATCTATCGATCTGACCATTCCGCCTCGCTGGCGGCAGCCTCCTCCGCGGGTGTCCATCGTCGGCCTGCAGCCAAAGCACGACGGCGCCTTTCGTTTTCGCGTCTGTTCCGCCGAGACCTTATCAGGTCCGCCTCCGTAGGCGCGGTCCGACGGCGGCGCGTCGTCGAGGGTCCCTCAGCCTGGACCCGAGCTCGCCATGCGCGCTGCATGAATAGACGCCGCTCATGGCGAATTCTAACCGTTTCAGGGGAAGGTGGTCCCCCTCTGCTACGCCTAGGTATGGGAGGAGGAGCTAGGCCCGCTCGCTCCGCCTCTACTGCCGTCCGCAGTATCTCGTCATCTCGGGCGGCCAGTGCTGCTGCGACGTCCGCAGCCAGTCGCACTCGCGCCCGATCCTCCGCTCTGCCGCGAAGCCGTCGGTTGCGGGCAGATCGCTGACGCGCTGCTCGCGACTCGTTCACGCGTCGCGTGATGTCTTCGATGATGACGTCGTCCATCTCCTCACCGAAGAGTGCGGCCACACTTTCGAGGACCACTTCCTCGTCCTCGGCGAAAGCCGCTTCCGTTCGACCATTGGTGAGCGCTTCCTCATCGCGCCACAGCTGTTGAAGCACTGTGGTGATGGTCTTTGCTGCTTTCTGAATGCGGTCCCACCACTCCGCACTCTCCAGCAGCTTCTCTGCGATGTTGTTAAGCTGGACCGACTCGGGTGTCCCCCAGCCCAGCAGCTCACGTCGGATCTCCTCAAACACGGGGCACTCGAACAAGACGTGGGCCACCGACTCGACCGACCCCACGCACCGTGGACACTCCGGAGACGAAGCGAAGCCGCAGACGTGCAGGTACTCCCGGAAGAATCCGTGTCCGGAGAGCACCTGCGAAAGGTGGAAGTCCACCTTCCCGTGCTTTCGTCCCGTCCACCGGTGCAGGTCGGGAATCATCCCGTGCGCCCACGTCAAGTAGCGGCTGGCCGATGGTGTTGCCGCCGCACGGTCCCAGGCGTCCTGCCATTGCAGCATCGTGGCTGCTCGCTCCGCCGCTCGTACCTCCTTCCTGCTGGCGCCAGGCTCGACCAGCAGCCTGCTATGGCACCTTGCGTCCTCGTTGACGACCAGCCAGTACGGCACCAAACCAGCCATCACCACTGACACCTCGTAGGATACCGAGCGGAACGAACTCGATACCCCACGTGCCAGTGGCTTCTGGACCTGGGCCAGTCGTCTTCGGCACCACTGCATGTCTGTCGCCTTAGCCCAGATGGGCGAGGCGTACCGGATCACCGACTCAGCGACTCCTGCCAGCAACCGCCGCTTGGCCACCTGGGGGCCGCTGTGGTTCCTCATCACCGAGGTAACCACCGCCACCGCACGGAGGGCCTTGTCCGCGGCCGCTTCCACATGCGGTTTCCACGAGAGTTTCTCGTGGAGTTGTACCCCCAGGTAGCGTATCGATCGCTTTGACATGCAGACCACTTCGCCGACGCGCACAGGAATTTCCAAACGTCCTCGACGCAGACTCGATATCAGAACCACCTCGGTTTTGTGGGGGGCGAGACTGAGGTGCCGTGCCTCAAGCCACCCCATCACCGCCTCGATCGCAGCCTCCGCAACGGACGCCGACTCCTCGGGTGTGCAGCCCTCGGCCAGGATGGCGATGTCATCGGCAAAGCCGACGATGGTGGCCCCTTCAGGGAGCTGGATCCGCAGAACGCCGTCGTACATAACGTTCCACAGAGTCGGGCCAAGGATTGACCCCTGTGGAACGCCTGCCGTCACCCGACGTGACACCGGGCCGTCGTGGGTGTCGTACACCAGCTCCCTGTCGGTGAAATAGTCGCGGAGCAGGAGTTGCAGCTGCGCTGGAACCTCCTTCTCACGCAGGGCCATCGCTATCGCCTGCCAGCTGGCGGTGTTAAAGGCGTTTCTGACGTCCAACGCCACAACCAGCAGACAGCGCTTATCCCGGTTGTTAGTCCGTCCGTAGGACATCGCGCGCTCGCCTGCTTCCACCACCAGCTGGATCGCCTGCAGGGTGCTCCGCTGCTTCCGGAATCCGAACTGGTTCTCGGCCAGCCGAGGTGCCTCCGGATCCTCCAGGTGCTCGTTGAGTCTGTCCAGCGTAGTCCTCTCGAAGACCTTCGCCGGATTGTCGATCAAGCAGATCGGGCGGCAGGACGAGGCTTCGCCCGGCGGCTTACCCGGCTTAGGCAACAGCACCAGCTTCTGCCTTTTCCATTCGCGTGGTATTTCGCCGGTGTCCAAGCAGCGCTGGTAGACACCAGCGAATGGCTCCGGATACTTCCGGATGGCAGCCGTTACCGCAGCGTTCGGTACTCCATCGAGGCCAGGCGCCTTCCGCGGATGCAGCTCGCTCGCTATCGCCTGGAGCTCCGCGCAGCTGATCGGACGGACCGGAGTGTCCCCTTCCGAAGGCGTGACGTCCGGCCACTCGACCGGGGGATGCTCCGGAAACAGCTCCTCGACGATCCGCTGCAACACCGCTGGATCGCGTTCACGCGCCGTCCAGCTGCCCCGAAACCGAAGAAGCACTTGCCGGAACCACTGTCCCGTCTCATCTGCAGCCAGGGCCTGCAGCCACTCATCGAACTGGCGCTGCTTGCTGGCCTTAATTGCCACCCTTAAGGCAGCACGCGCCTCCTGATGTTCCTCTGAAGCCAGTTCGGCGGACGTCTCGTCGAGGGCCAATAACTGTCGCTCCCGAGCCAACCGGCAGCGCTCGGTCAGCTCCTCGATATCCGGAGTCCACCAATATGTGTTGCAGTTCCTCCTCTGCTGCTGCGACTGCCCAATCCTCGCCATGGTAGCGTCGCAGGCCTCCGTAAGCACCATCCCCAGGCTTGCCGCATCGGTCACCCGATCGGCAAAACGGGTCGCCTCAAGTGCCAGCTCGAAAGTACGGGGGCAAAACTGGCGAGTTCGCCAGCGAGTACCCGCCTCCCGTACTTCGACACCTTCCTGCTGATGAATGCCCCGTCCGGGCCGCTGACCTGTACGATGCTGTTGCCCGACCGCAAACCGAATATAGCGGTGGTCGCTATAGGAGTAGCGGTCTAGCGTCCGCCAGGAGCTGATGTCCTCCGCTGCTCCATCCGATCGGCAGAGCGTTGGACTCGCGAAGGCGACGTCCACTCTGCTGGGCCGAGCCACACCGTTCCCCAGGAATGTCGGCTCCGTGCCGCGGTTGAGGACCTCCAATCCTAGGCTGGTAACCGTCTGAAGGAGCGCCTCACCCTTAAGGTTGGCCCGCTCGCTCCCCCAGGCCCCATGCCACGCGTTGAAGTCACCAGCTATCAGCACGCAAGGGTGGCCTCGCGCAAGTACCTCCAGCCGGTCCATCTGCTGCTCGAACTCCGGGAGGCCGATCGATGGCGGAATATAGCAGCAGATGACAACGATGCCCGCCACCTCGGCAGCTACGATGCCCGGATGCTGCACGCTCCTCACCCGCTGTATGGGAAACCGTTGGCCACTGGTGACGATCGCGGCCTTCAGTGCGTCGTCGGATGCCCAGTTCCCATTGTTGGCCGGCACAGCATAGAGCTCCGTGATGAGCATCACGTCTGCTCCCTCCTCCCTCATCCGCTGGAGCGCAAGATCCTGAGCGCTCCTGCTCTTACCGATATTTATCTGGAGCACTTCTATCATCATCGTGTGGCTGCAGCTTTGCACGAAGCTGCGGCAATCGAGTGCGGGCCGCCACACTTCAAACAGCGAGCCTCGCCAGTGCAGCTCGCTGCCTTGTGGCCTTCCGCGCCACACCGGATACACGCTTTGCTGCGGTCCTCTCCCGAGCACTGCCCGGCGAAGTGGCCGCGCTCCAAACATCGGAAGCACCGCTTCTCCTCCAGCGACGCTTTCGGGACCTCCCACACCCAACAGGAGGTGTGTCCTAGGAGCAGGCGCTTCCCAGCCAGATGCTCCGCATCCGACCGGGGCAGACGAACGCGAGCACGCTTCGTGCCGTCTCGCCGCTCCCACATGTCGAAGGTGGCCTCGGAATGCTCCTTGCCGAGAGCCGTCAACACCGCCCGACGCAGCTGGTCCTCGCTCGCCAAGGAGTCGATGTTTGTTATGAGCACCATCGACATCTCCGTACGCACGGACGCCGCACCCTTGTCTCCGATGGCTTGCCGGATACGCTGGCACAGCTCGGCGCTGTCGGCATCACGGCTCAGCGGCAGCCGCAAGGTGTCTTTCGGCGTTCGCTTGCCGACGCCGATCTTCTCCTGCATGCCGTCGAGATGCGAGCTCGTACGAATCGCCCTATACATGTCGAGGTAGCTGACGCCCTCCGCTGGCATCACCTCGATGGTGTCGGGCCGCTTCCGCGACTTCTTCACTGCAGCTGGCATCGTGCGTGGCTGCTGCTTACTCTGCTTTCGCAGCAACTGGCCCTGCAAATGCCACTGTTGTTGTTGTTGCTGGGGCTGCCCAGCCGAACGCTGTCCGCTCTGATGTTGCTGCGGACGTTGCTGCTGTTGCCGCTGCGGCTGCTGCCGTTGCGGGAGCTGCGGCCACTGCTGCTGATGCTGCTGAGCCGGCTGCTGGCGTGCCGACTTACGGCGCACCACCTCGGCCCAGGAGCCGCCTTCCTGGTCCGGAGACGGCACCACCGTAGCCGTCACCGCACCCTCTCGCTGTTGTGCCAGCTGCTGCTGCTGCTGCTGCTGCTGTTGCTGCTGCGACTGCGCAACAACCAGTTGCGTAAGGAGCCCAGAGACCATCTCCCGCTCCTTACGGTTCTCCTCTCGCAGATGGAGCACCTCCTGGCGATGGCACTCCTGCATCGCCGCGAGGTCTTTCCGGTATTGCTCAGCTTGCTCCGTCAGCTGAACACGGAGGAGGGATAGCTCGTCCTCCAGACGCTCGATGAGCCTCTCCATCGTGGCTCCTTTCGCAGCCGTGGCCGTGCCAACGCCACTCGTGCGAGCAACACCACTCGTGGCTGCGGTCTGCCCTTCCGGCACTCTGCTGAGCATCACTACCGGTTTCGAGCCCACCGGTGCTCGGCTATCGGTCGATCCCGACCGTGATCGTAAATTCCGACTGGCGGACATCATCGCCAGAAGGAAGGAAGAGTCCGCGCTTGAAACTGGTTTTACTCCCCCTCGAGGAGGGACGCCAGCAGCGGACTGCCACGAGGATCGACGGCGAGGTTTTTCCGCCCGGGTAAGGTGAGGGAAGATGGTAGAAGAACGGGGGGGTGCGCGATGGACTCGTCCCGCCGAGCCGCTTCTTCTGATACCCCACTTGCCTGGGTGGCGATGAAGTTTTCCTCGGAAAAATCGCGAAAAACCGCTTCCTGGGTGGTTTTTCCGCTCTAGGGGGGTGGGGGTGGGTGGTATGGTGGTGGGGGGGTATTTTCCCGACTCCCCTCTTGAAAACTCGTCGTTTGATACCCCGCACGACGGTATCAGGGCGAAAATTTTCTTCTTCGGAAAAACGCTTTTCCGCCCGTATCTCTCTGGATGTTGCGAAAATCACTTTTCCGGCGATGGAATTAGATGTAGTTTTTCCCGCCGAAACTTTTGTCCGAACACCCGGAAGCTCTAGCCCGACTCCTTGGCCGGGAAAATCGCCAAAAACCACTTCGGTAGGTGGTTTTTCCGCTCTAGGTGGGTGGGGGTGGGTAGTATCGTGATGGGAGGGTGTTATCCCGACTCCCCTCGTCAATCCGCGTCGATTGACACCCCACACGCCGGTATCAGGCCGAAAATTGTCCACTGACGAAAAACACTTTTCCGGCCGTATCTCCCCGGATGTCGGAAAAATCGCTTTTCCGGCGATGGAATTAGATGTAGTTTTTCCCGCCGAAACTTTTCTCTGAACACCCGGGAGCTCTACCTCCGCTCCTTGGCCGGGAAAAACGCGGAAAACCACTTTTCGCGGGGGTTTTCCGGGGCTGGGTGGCGGATGGGTGGTGCTAGGGAGGGGAAACCGCGTTTCCCCCACTCCTCTTTCCGAGACGCGTCGTTAGACACCCCACACGATGGTATTGGGCCGAAAATGTCACACACACACAAATCTCACACACACGTAAAGAGCGGTGAAATTTCGTCCGGGAGTGCCCCTCCGGGAGCGCTAGCGCTCCAGCAGGGGGGTGATTCGTCCGGAAGTTTTTTTCCTCGCTCTTT